>NC_069503.1:136023117-136163117 GCF_027579735.1 Bombina bombina
ATAAAGTTTTTAAAACTACACACGGGTGCACACTATAGACTAGAAAGTCTCTACTCGATAAACTTGCCTGTGTCTTGGAAGACTTTAACCTGTTTTTTAGAAGCCCTAAATTATTAAATTTTTAGGCAGGAACAAAATGACATTATGTCTCAGTAGTCGGCCCTTTAAATGTGAGAAAATGACTGTAATGTCTTTTTTCTTTGTTTGGCAGAGCATTAAGGTAACGTTTCTATCTGTGCCAGGCTGTAGATGTATCACACAGTTCCTGATGTTTTGGATGTGAGCACAAGCAGCAGGGCGTGGGAATGTCATCCAGGCAATTCTCTTGGACAGTCTCCTGTACTATGTTTTGCAGTTTTTGACTTACTTTTTATTTATTCATGAGATCTGGTTTAGATCATTTGTCCAGCATAGGTCTGAGTTTGGTTATTTTACCTTTTTGCCCCAAACGAAATGTTCTTTGATATATTTTAATAAAAATAAAGGGCCAGATTACAAGTGGAGCGTTCCCGTTGAAAGTAAACTGTTTTTGCTTGCACACTAACCCGACGAATTCAAAAAGCCGAACTTAGAATATCACGTGCACATTCATGTATTCCCCCATAGAAGTCAATTGAGCAAAAAAAAGTGGAAAAAAACCATGATACCCCACTCTCGCATGCAAACCCGATCGCATATTCTCATGTGCGCTAACCCGACTTGAAAATATGAATATTTCACATACAAGAATATGTCCTATTTATTATTAAATAAATATTTCTATATAGATATATATTTCTGATGGTATTTTGGTACATTATGTATGCTATGTGCAGAATATTGGAGTGTGAAATATTTACAGTAAATACACAGTATAACACTTATATGTGTATATATGTCTGTAAATACATACACACACACACACACACACACACATATATATATAAAAATACATATGTATACACAATATATATATATATATATATATATATATATATATATACATACATGCCTTTATAACTTTTGTGTGCAATTTAATTATTTTTTTTATTAGATGGTGTAACTATACTTTGTAATGTATTTTTGATGTGTTTTGTGACACTTTTTAGTTTTACAAAATGGTTAACCAGAGCTCTGAAGTCGCAGTAATCATTCAAGTGTAAATCGTGATTACAGCTCGTAATACCAGTGGTAAACCCAACGATCGTAAACACCTGCGATATACCCCTTTTTCTTCTTAAATGGAAAGAGTCCACAGCTGCATTCATTACTTTTGGGAAATAAGAACCTGGCCACCAGGATGAGGCAAAGACCCCCCCAGCCAAAGGCTTAAATACTCCTCCCACTCCCCTCATCCCCAGTCATTCTTTGCCTTTCGTCCCAGGAGGTTGGCAGAGAAGTGTCAGAATTTTGTAATTTTTGTTTTTTGTCTCTTATGGAGGGTAGTACGCTTTGGCATGAGACAGGAGTTTTAAGTAATCCTGTCAGTCTCTCAGTGAGAGCTTGGATGAAAGTTAGAGTCCGGAGCTGCAGAGAAAGTCTTTCTGCGAAACCATCCCGACTCATATTTACAGCTCCTCAAGCAATCGGCGTTGTTGAACTTTGCTCCGCTTCCTGCTTTCTTCTCTCAAGTCCATGATGGAGGTAATGCCACTATTCGTCACACTTGAAAGGCTGTGTTCCTGTTCCACGGCATAGATTCCGGTAAGATCGTTTCATCTTGCTTTATTATCAATATACTGTAATGTGAATGTTTTCCCGAGAGGCTACAACTCCTTGCGGGTCTAACTATATGACATAAGGGTCTCGGTGAATCTCTGTTAGTATTTTGGAATCGAGGGTTAATATTATTGAACAGGGGGTTTATAATAATGTTTGTTATGTGATTCAATCTACTTATGTGTGATGTTTACGGGCTCGTGGTTGGAACTTTGAGGCCTTTGGAAGTGACGCAGCCTTTTGGGTGGGCGTGCTTTTTTGGACTGTGTGGTTCACCTTGTGTTCGGGCGTGGATATGTTCCATTTCCGCATTCCCGACTGTGTGGCGAAGGAGATATTCTAGTCCGAAGGGGTCTGGTCATAGGAGGTAGTGAGTGCCCCAGCCATTGTGGGTGTCAAATGCCGTTTTTGTTTTACTACTTTAGTCCATGTTGATATTTCCTCTATCCAGTTATGGAGGATTCTGATGCTGAGACTGTGCTAATTTCAGATTCAGTTACGGAGGATTCTGATACCGAGACTATTTTGATTTCAGATTCTGTGTCTGGTGACGACTCCGGATTGGCCTTGTTGACATATGTCAACCAGTTTTCTTCCGTATGCCATATAAGAGCGCCTGGTTTCTCGGGCTCAGGGAATCGGGGGACTGCTGAGCCATCCGCCTCGGGGGGACCCGTCCTCCAAGAGGCGAGTTCCCTACCAATTCATGCTTCTACACATGCAGGTAACCCAGTTTATGGTTCCTCCATGCGGGGTGGTGTCCCCCCCCCCCCCCCCAGAGGTTGCAGCACATTTTCGCTTCCAGATAATGTTGGCGATGGTCTGTCTGCAGAGTCCAGATGTTTATTTGAGATTGTGCTTGTGCCCTATTGTCCTTCCTCCTTGGGGTGGGCCTCTACAGTCCTCTCCGGTGTAACTGTCCCTGAGTGTTGTGCCTTTCATTACAGGATCTAATTACCCTATTGTTAACAGATATGGGGATTTTCAGTCTAATAATTCGAATGGCACACCTCATTAGACATGTGGGGATGAGGTAATCTCCTGATTGTCATTTGTTTGAGATCTTTCCCAGTTTTTGAAAGATAGAGCTCTGATTGGCTGGTCCTGCGGGTAGGCCTTTGTCTTTTGGGCGATAACCTCCGGGTTGCCTTCTATTTTGTTTTGTATCTGATCCCTTTTGTTTTTGTTTCCTTCTGGAACCATCTGGGATCGTTACTCTTTGTTACTTTTTTGGAGGTTGTTTGGACATGTTAGTCCTATGTTTAATAATGTCTGTTTTCTTTTTTCTTCTATGAGGAAGAATTTATGCAGCTTGCAGGTTAGGACCCTGGGTACAGGCTGGTCCTGTTGGGTTCATTCGATTTGTGGCTGTTCAGACACGTGGCGCTGTTTCTGCTGTACTTGTTCGGTAGTAGCGCTGAGTGCTCAGGTTATCATTGTTTTTCATGTTCAACTAAGCATTCGAGAGGACCTGTGGGTTGCGAGGCGGGAAGGATTGTTTCAGTCCTTATAGCCTTCAGTATTCTGCTGCGTCACTCTAGGTTTGATGAAATCAGTTGTCAGAGTTCCTCCTCCATGTGGGGGAGGGTTGGCGGGCTTAGCGCCCCGTTACCACTGTTTTTGAGTGGTTTGGCCTTCAGTTTTTAGGCTTCTGGATGGTCCTATTGGGGCTTGATCCAACAGCTTGTATGGATAGCTGTCCAGCATGCTGTAGGTTTTGCATTTTTAAACCTGTTGCAGCTCCTGGCACCTTTTAAAGGGGTGCGTGTGAGCTGTTTCTAGGGTATCTAGATGCAGCTCTACTCTTGACCGTGTTCGGTCTGACTGAGTTATGAGACCTTAGGGTCTTCTTCCATTGTCTCCGGGTGAGTTAGATCTCCTTTTGGGGATCTGTGTTACGGATGCTGGTTGATCCCTGTAGGGTCTTGTTTAGCTCGGGTTTTCCTGGAGCTGGGAAGGCTTAGCACCTTTCTCTTCCCTGTGTCCTCTGCCTGTGTGGAGGTGATGATGGGGGACTAACCCTGCTATGGGGGTTTGAGGACTTCGAGGTATCCCTTCTGTTGTCCTGAGGCCATGTGAGGTCCCTTCATTTGGCTTCTAGCCTTGCTCCTTGGAGAGTTGGACTTTAGCTAGGGGTGGTTCCTTCCTTTGGTTGGGGCTTTCGAATTCCCTTCACTGTCCTTAGGGTTGCGTTCACCTGTCAGTTTGCCAGAGTACCCGTGGATTCTCTGCTCTGCAGGCGAATGGGTTGGCTGTGCCTCTGTTTGGCGAACTACTTGTAAGAGGGTCCTTACTTACTTGGGGCTTCTCCTGGTTGGGAAATGGAGGGGGAATTGGTTCCACCTGGAGTCTTGCTGGCTCCAAGTCAGACTGTGAGGCCTTGTTTTGATAGATCCTTAGGTCTATGGCATTGTCTGTTTGCAGAGTCGGGTTGTACTTGTACTCTAGGGAATGTCTCTGCCATTTTTTAACGCTCGTTCCTGTAACTGTTTTGGGATTCTTTGGTTCCCCTGTATAAATCCCTGTGGCTGGGTTGGTCCAGCTGAGAGTGAGCCTGCAGGTCAGGATGTCCGAGCGGTCTAAGGGTCGCAGTATCCTCTGGATGTGTGCGCTTGTTGAGTCTATCCTGATAGCTCAGTCTGCTAGGAGATGGGTTTTTCCTTTCTCCTTGCTCCTTTTGTAGGAGAGGGTTTACCCTTCCTTTGGGTTCTGATGGTATAATCTCCTTCTCGTGGGGCCTCGAAGGAGGCTTGTGTTCCCCTTTTTTTGGGGACCTGTGAGTAAGTCTGGCGGCTTCGGTTGCCTGGAACGTGCCCTCTGTCGAGGGGCTGTTTTGTGCGGTCTGTTTCTTGCCGACTGCTTCTTCTTCCTTGCAAGCTCCCTCTGTGTCGTCCTGTTAGGACTCTGTGTTCTCATACCTGGCGTTTTTGCCTGGGTCTATTACACGCCTTTTATGGTCGAATACTTTGGTATTCTATGGGAGCGCTGGGAGGACTGCCTCTTTTGTTGCGTTCCATGCTTGCAGGATGTTGGGGAGACGTTCTTCTGTCTCCGTGCCCGGTTTTCTCCTGGGTTTATCCTGGTTTGGGCGTGGCCTCCTTCCCTGTTTGGGTCCATTTGGGTCTCTGTGAGCTGGGCCCACTCTTGGAGGTGCTATTTTTTTGGTTAAGCGATCTTTCGGTTTCCTCGGTCCTCCTTTGCCTTGTTTCCCTTGGGGGTTTCGGCTGGTTCCCCTTCATTTATGAGGGGTGAGTGGTGGGGGACCGTCTGTTGGGCGAAGGTGTCTTTTGGAGTCCGTTGACTCAGTCGAGTCCGTTTTGCGGTCTCTAGTTTGGCTCTGGACTAGCTGCGAGTCGGTGTCACTGGGGCTTTTCCTTTAAAAATATTTTTCTCGGCTTCGGACAATGCGGGATTTTTTATTGGGTTTTGGTTCAGGCCTGGTGCTCTCAGTATGGGCCGCCTATTGTACCCTCCCGTCTTGGCATTCATTGTCCTCTATAGCTTGGGTATTGTTTTCCCAAAAGTAATGAATGCAGCTGTGAACTCTTCCCATTTAAGAAGAAAAACATAAATAATGCTTACCTGATCATTTCCTTTTCTTCTGATGGAAAGAGGGGAGTGGGAGGAGTATTTAAACCTTTGGCAGGGGTGTCTTTGCCTCCTCCTGGTGGCCATGTTCTTATTTCCCAAAAGTAATGAATGCAGCTGTGGACTCTTTCCATCAGAAGAAAAGGAAATTATCAGGTAAGCATAATTTATGTTATTATGCGCAAACGTTAGCGCTCCACTCATAATCTGACCCATAGTATTTTAAAACTTTTTGCATTGCTCACCCTATAAACTATGTGATTAAAGGGAAAGAAAGGTCAAAACCGAAATGTGCACGGATACATTTATATTTGAAATTGAATTGAATTGAATGTTAGTGGAAGTATATATAGCATATGTGCGTATGCCAATGAAAACCAGTTATAACTTTACTAGAAGCATTTTTGCTAATGGAAGTATATTGCAAAAAGGCTTCTACTTAAAATTTAAATTTCTATCGCTTTAACCCTTGAAGGCCAGTAGCTGGTGAGCAAATCATGAGTAGTATGTGCATGTAGCAACCAATCACTTGATTTGTTTTACTCCCAAGTGGCAATTAACAACCCCTGCTGAACCATTCACACTCATGCGCTAGAGCTGGTTTTAGGTGTTTGGCATTTACACATAAAAAATTTTTCTGTGAAGAATCCACAAAAATCATACATTGTTTTTTTTACGCAGACCAAGCATTTTTAGAAAATAACTTTTTTAAATAAATACATTTTCTACTGCATACATGTTAACAGCACACAAGTCCTTATTTCATAATAATAAAATAAAACAACACTAAACATAAAATAGTTCCTCCAGAATAATCCTCACAAAATATCATCTAATTTTTTACTCACCCAGTTCGCCCATTTATTTTTTTTTTTGTATTAGTTCAGATAAACATGCATCTATGAGTCCTATAATCAACACAACAACAAAATGAGGCTAGCGGGTACTGTCATGTGATCATTATGGCAATCACTTATAGCTATAAGGACATGAAATTAATTATTTTAATGGTAAGAACTCGCCCTTTCAAATAGGAGGTCTTACAATACATTTATATAATGAGTGGGGTAATAAAAACCCCTTAGATATCTCCAGAACCCCCGCCCCCCATATAGAACCAATACTTTGTTAGTGTTATGAGAATCAGCTGGCCCCTGGATAGGCACAGGACCACTTATATGAAAGATGCTGCTTTCAAATAAGGGGTCTCAAATGTGTCTGTATTGTCAGAAGGGATATTCCACCCCCTGATGAAGTTTCATATGCCTATGATTCTGTCAGGTGATCCCAGTTGCCATGGTGATCATCTGATTAGCTAACTGGGCATGTGACGCCTTCTTTTGAAACAGGGGGCGCTCCTTATTAAAAAAAAAAAAAAAAAGGATCTTTTGTCCTATTGTAGTGCTTATTTTGGCGCATATTTATCTATCTATCTATCTATCTATCTACACACAAATTGATTAAATAAAAAAAAAAAATAGACCTGAGATTAAAGTGGCACTGTTGAATATTAATGAGGTGGGCTGTATTATTAATGACTGTAAATAAATCCTCTTCCTGCGAGTGTGTCTGGTGCTAGTAAGTTGTTATGCTGATCAATTCAGTGCCCTGTTGGTATTGTTATGCATAGAGATGCCACTTCCTGCTATTGAACTCATATTTTGTGCATTGTCCAGTGCAGCCAAAATTGTTTAAAGGGCCATAATACCCAAATGTTTAAACACTTGAAAGTGATGCAGTATAGCTGTAAAAAGCTGACTAGAAAATATCTCCTGAACGTCTCTATGTAAAAAAGAAAGTTATTTTACCTCAAAAGTTCCTCAGTAGCCACCTCCCATTGTAAAGGATTTCTAAGCAGCATATTAGTATGTCTGTCCTAGGACAGCTGAAGGGATGAGCATTGTTCACTCTCATCTTATTTCACAATCAGGTAAAGGAAGTTTACAATGAAATCTCATGAGAGTCAAGTCAAATCTCATGAGATCACAGTAAAAGTTCATGACCTCAGCGCTGCTGATTCTGATTGGCTGCTGTTCATTTCTTCATTTTTTTTTTTTTTACCTGCAGCTGGGAGCAGTTGAGTATAACTTTTTACACAGAACTTACTCTGCTGAGCTGAGGAGATTGTGAGGTAAAATATCTTCCTTTTTTACATAGAGATGCTCAGGTGATATTTTCCTGAGCAGTTATACTGCATCAGTTTCAAGTGATTTAGCATATGAGTATTATGTCCCTTTAAATATAACCTGTAATGTGAAAGCTGAGGAATTTATGTTCCTGTTATGAGGAATCCGGCTTCAGCCAATCGTTGTGTGCCCCACATGGCGTCCAGCTCTAAGCATGCAAAGATAGGATGAAGCTGGATTCGTCATTGCTCAGCTAAATGAAGTGCGAGGTGCAGGCGGAAGAACGGTGCAATGTTTACCATCACAAAATTAGATTTTTTTTTTTACAAATAAACGGCTAGATTACGAGTCTTGCACTATGAATAAAAAAGCAGCGTTAAGCCTCATAATCCTGCTTTTTTACTCCCGCTGGTATTACAAGTCTTGAAGATTTAGGGACACCGCACACTTTTTTGGCCTTACCGCAAATCAACTTACGCAAATTGCGTATAGTCTTTTTTTCTATGGGACTATGGCATTACGAGCTTGTCCTGGGAGGCCAAAAAGTGAGCGGTACACCCTACCCCATCAAGATTCGTACCGCATTTTAACCCCTTAATGACCACAATGTACCCTGTATGTCACTGGTCATTACGGGTTTTTTCAGGACATAATAGCATTAGTCTAGCAAGAACACACTATTAATGCCCTCCCTCCAGCAGGCTTTGTGGAATAGAGCAGTCTCAACGCTGGTGGCAAGACTGCGCTATAAAACAATCAAGTCCCAAAAAAAGGCCAGTGACATACAGGGTCCTTAAGGGGTTAAAGTCAGTAGTTATGAGTTTTATGCTACAACGCTGTAGCACAAAACTCATAACTAAAGTGTTACAAAGTACACTAACACCCATAAACTACCTATTAACCCCTAAACCGATCACCTCCCGCATTGTAAACACTAAAATTACATTTTTAACCCCTAATCTGCCGCTCCGGACATCGCTGCCACTATAATAAACATATTAACCCCTAAACTGCCGCACTTCCGCCTCGCAAACATTAGTTAAATATTATTAACCCCTAATCTGCTGTCCCTAACATCGCCGCCACCTACCTACATTTATTAACCCTTAATCTGCTGCCCCAACGTCGCTGCCACTATATTAAATTTATTAACCCCTAAATCTAAGTCTAACCCTAATCCTAACACCCCTAACTTAAATATAATTATAATAAATCTAAATAAAAATTACTATCATTACCTAAATAATTCCTATTTAAAACTAAATACTTACCCATAAATTAAACCCTAAGCTAGCTGCAATATAACTAATAGTTACATTGTATCTAGCTTAGGGTTTATTTTTATTTTACAGGCAATTATTTATTTTAACTGGGTAGAATTGTTACTAAATAGTTATTATCTATTTAATAACTACCTAGCTAAAATAAATATAAATTTACCTGTAAAATAAAACCTAACCTAAGTTACACTAACACTACACTACAATTAAATAAATTACCTAAATTAAATATAATTAACTAAATTAATTTAAATTAGCTAAATTACAAAAACAAACACTAAGTTACAGAAAATAAAAAACAAATTACAAGATATTTAAACTAATTACACCTAATCTAATAGCCCTATTAAAATTAAAAAAGCCCACCCAAAATAAAAAAAAAACCTAGCCTAAACTAAACTACCAATAGCCCTTAAAAGGGCCTTTTTGCGGGGCATTGCCCCAAAGAAATCAGCTCTTTTGCCTGTAAAAAAAAAAATACAAACAACCCACCCACAGTAAAACCCACCACCCACACAACCAACCCCCCAAATAAAACCCTAACTAAAAAAACTTAAGCTCCCATTGCCCTGAAAAGGGCATTTGGATGGGCATTGCCCTTAAAAGGGCATTTAGCTCTATTGCGGCCCAAAGCCCTAACCTAAAAATAAAACCCACCCAATAAACCCTTAAAAAATCCTAACACTAACCCCCGAAGATTCACTTGCCAGGAGAAGTCTTCATCCAAGCGGCAAGATGTCCTCAACGAAGCCGGCAGAAGTGGTCCTCCAGACGGGCAGAAGTCTTCATCCAGACGGCATCTTCTATCTTCATCCTTCCGACGCGGAGCGGCTCCATCTTCAAGACATCCAGCGTGGAGCATCCTCTTCAATCGACGTCTTCTTCTGGAATAAAGGTACCTTTAAGTGACGTAATCCAAGATGGCGTCCCTTAGATTCCGATTGGCTGATAGAATTCTATTAGCCAATCGGAATTAAGGTTGAAAATTAAATAAATTACCTAAATTAAATATAATTAACTAAATTAATTTAAATTAGCTAAATTACAAAAACAAACACTAAGTTACAGAAAATAAAAAACAAATTACAAGATATTTAAACTAATTACACCTAATCTAATAGCCCTATTAAAATTAAAAAAGCCCACCCAAAATAAAAAAAAACCTAGCCTAAACTAAACTACCAATAGCCCTTAAAAGGGCCTTTTTGCGGGGCATTGCCCCAAAGAAATCAGCTCTTTTGCCTGTAAAAAAAAAAATACAAACAACCCACCCACAGTAAAACCCACCACCCACACAACCAACCCCCCAAATAAAACCCTAACTAAAAAAACTTAAGCTCCCATTGCCCTGAAAAGGGCATTTGGATGGGCATTGCCCTTAAAAGGGCATTTAGCTCTATTGCGGCCCAAAGCCCTAACCTAAAAATAAAACCCACCCAATAAACCCTTAAAAAATCCTAACACTAACCCCCGAAGATTCACTTGCCAGGAGAAGTCTTCATCCAAGCGGCAAGATGTCCTCAACGAAGCCGGCAGAAGTGGTCCTCCAGACGGGCAGAAGTCTTCATCCAGACGGCATCTTCTATCTTCATCCTTCCGACGCGGAGCGGCTCCATCTTCAAGACATCCAGCGTGGAGCATCCTCTTCAATCGACGTCTTCTTCTGGAATGAAGGTACCTTTAAGTGACGTAATCCAAGATGGCGTCCCTTAGATTCCGATTGGCTGATACAATTCTATTAGCCAATCGGAATTAAGGTTGAAAAAATCCTATTGGCTGGTGCAATCAGCCAATAGGATTAAACTTCAATCCTATTGGCTGATCCAATCAGTCAATAGGATTGAGCTTGCATTCTTTTGGCTGATTGGAACAGCCAGTAGAATGCAAGCTCAATTCTATTGGCTGATTGGATCAGCCAATAGGATTGAAGTTCAATCCTATTGGCTGATCCAATCAGCCAATAGGATGTTTTCAACCTTAATTCTGATTGGCTGATAGAATTCTATCAGCCAATCGGAATCTAAGGGTCGCCATCTTGGATGATGTCACTTAAAGGTACCTTCATTCCAGAAGAAGATGTCGATTGAAGGGGATGCCATCCACTCATTGCTATGCAGACCTCTCAGGCGCGCTACATGTAGTTGGATGGCGCAATCTGGAGCGCTGTGATTTAAAAGTGATCCCATGACTCGCTATTTAAAAAACTTATGCTCAAGAGGATGTTTTTGCTAACTAGGTAAGGATAGTTTTAGCTCTTAAATTAGTTAATTTCTTTTCAAATGGAAGGCTATAAATTATGTAACATTGTCTACAACGTTTACTGTTCCTTTAACCTCTGCACACCATTCTCAGGCTTTGCTTTAAATACATCAATATATCTAGCAAAATCACACTTTTAATACTCCCCAGTGTTGTGAGGAAAAAAAATATCCTAAGATTACTTGTAAATCTCAGGAGATTCCATGTGAGTCTTGTGCGAATAAAGTTCTGCGCAATGACAGTGATGTAGTGGCCAGGTACATATCACGGTGTCCTTGAGAAAGCAGTTTCTCTGCATATTAAAGTGATGGTAAATCTGTTTAAAAAATGCTAGGATTTAATAATCACTAAAAATAAACAAGACTTTCAGTCATCACTTTGTAAAAAAAAAGCTTCGAAACTCACCCTTTCTGTGCCGCTACATCCTCGCTAAATTTAGCAGCTCTTGTCGCCAACGGCACAGCACTTTTTTCTCAATGAGGTGATGTGATTTACCATCACTTTAATATGCACGTGCGCGACTAGCATATGCATAACTAGCGCACTTTTACTATAATATGCATATCAATGCTGCTTGGCACTTTGTAAATCTAAAAAATATAAAAATAGTGTCACTTTTAACAGAAACATTTGCATTGTTTTGCAGTTCAAGAATACAACCCATTGAAAGCCTTTTGGGTGTTTGCTGTGGACAATTAGGGACAAATATGTATGAGCTCTTGCACATAAAGCAATAACTGCGCAGCATGTATGAGACAGGGTCCTGAATTGTATGGCACAAATTACAGCCTCTCGGGGGTTACTGTAATTTTCAGGTTTAAAATAAATAATGAAGGTGTGTCGTCTTCACTTTTCACAGTTAAAACTTTAATGATGATATATATATTCTTAGTTTAATGGCCCTTTAATGTTCTTAAGGAGATGCAGGAGGGAGATTGTGATTGGAAGATGGGCTGATATGGGATATGACAAGAGAGGGACAGTTCATCTGAGGAGAGAGTGAGATTACCATCAGAAAAGAGAGGGTGCAGAAAAGAGTTTATTAGTTTGCCAAGGGTGGATGTTAACAGAGCAAATAAACTAAAGCAAGGCTTTGCTGCAGCCAAATGAAATGTGACCAGAAGAAGAGAGAAGGAACTAACACAGGCAGGATGGGAGCCTGGTGAGAGCAATGTCACTAATGCCAGAAACGTGCGATTCACCAGAAAACCAGCGAGACGGAGCAGTGAGAAAGGAGAAACTTAAAGGGACAGTGGTCTGTAAAACTGGTTACCCCTTAAAGGGACACTTCACACTAGAATTTTCTTTGCATAATGTATAGTTTTGCTTATTTTTAATAACATTGTGCAGACTCCTAGCCAAGCCCCAAAGTATCAGATGTAGACCCAGGTACAGGTGCTATTGTTTGTGTAATCTGTCTTTTCATATGCAGGGGAGGGGGGAATGTCTGCTTTTTCTGCTTTACCAGCCCCTTTCTCTGGGTGTCCCAGCCTACCCTCATGATACTTTTTTTTTCTTTATTTCATGATTTAGATAGAGCATACAATTTTGAACAACTTTCCAATTGACTTATGTTATCTAATTTGCTTCATTCTCTTTGTATCTTTTGTTGAAGGAGCAGAAATGCACTACTGATAACTTGCTGAACAGATAGGGTGAGCCAGTAAGCCACCCTTTTCAATAAAAGATAAGAAGAGAACAAAACAAATGAGATAATAGAAGCAAATTGTTTAAAATCACATGCTCATAATCATAAAAAAAAAATAACTAATGCATGTCCCTTTAAAATTGCAGGCTCTCACTGAATCATGAAAGTTTAATTTTGACTTTACTGTCCCTTTAAGCCTAGTTTGAGTGTTTATTCTATTGGGTCCCCAGTGCATCTGCAGAGCTTCTAACCAGTGTTATTGTACCTTTGGCATACAAGAAGTAACTACCAGTGGCCAGTAAACCTGGGTGTCTGCAAAAGCCCAGCATGCCCTTATTAGAACCTGGCGGTGCTTCCCACTTGTGTGCATTTTTATTTTATTTATTTATTGGAGAGTTTAGAAGATATTACAGTGTATGATTCTTGCCAATACATAAATAAAACAGGAGGGTGACAAATAGTGTAATAATTACACTATTTGTCACCCTCCTGTTTTATTTATGTCTTGGCAAGAATCATCAGGTACATCCTTTTCCAGAAGATTTACATCCCCTCAGGGGTTAAATGCTTTCTCTTAGACATGGGGCTTCTTGCTTATTCCTCAGCTGATGTTCAGGAACAGAAGGGAGCAAGGAACTTCCAGTTCAATTCTTACTCTTAGGCCAAGCAGGTCATGGTACTTGTTACCCAGACAACTGGCAATAGAACCTTAGCTGATTCCAGCATTTCCAGAAGTTATTCA
Source organism: Bombina bombina (assembly GCF_027579735.1). NCBI lineage: Eukaryota > Metazoa > Chordata > Amphibia > Anura > Bombinatoridae > Bombina > Bombina bombina. Next base: position 136,036,459 of record NC_069503.1, read on the forward strand.
TTAGGAGACAACTTTCCATCTGAATCCAGAGAAGTTTAAGTTGACGGCCTGGTTTCTGAATGGTCAAGGTATCTAGATATTGGATTTGAACTTGTATCAGGTGGAAACAAATCTCTTTATTTAGCTTATAGACTCTGGGATATTTTTTTTCCACTTGGATGATACATCTTTTGTGCTAGTACTCTTAAAGTTCAAATATCTGGTATATTGCCTATTTCAGGAGTAAAATGTGTGCAAGAAACTCTTCTTTTAAGTAATATTTCATGCCTGTCCTTCAAAGAGATACATTACACGATCATGGGACTTCACCTCTTCACCCTGATGCACTTTTTAGATGAACCTTTTGAGCCAGTAGATTTTTGGTTTTGGGCACTGAAAACTTTTTTTTTCTAGATATTACATATGTGAGGAGTTTCAGAGCTTTGTGCACATCTAGTAGAAGACCCTTAGGGGCCGTTGTATCGGTATTCAGCATTGCACAAGCAGTTCTAATGAACTGCTTGTGCAATGCCGCCCCCTGCAGATTTGCAGCCAATCGGCCGCTAGCAGGGGGTGTCAATCAGCCCTCTCGTACACGATCGGGCGGATTGCTGTATGCTGCCTCAGAGAAGGCGTATGAGTTAAGGAGCAGCGGTCTTAAGACTCCTAAAGGCTCGGCAACGGGGAATTGGCTCAATTTGGGCCATCATAAATCGGTCCCATAATGTGTTCTTTACAACGACAAAGTCATATTGCTTACAGTTGTTTTGCTGAAGGTTGTTTTGGGTATGCATGTCTTGATGGATAGTTACACTTTTATTGTCTAAATTATGATATAATACTATGAGTTGTAATTTAATAGTCAGATCCTTGTTATTCTGTATGGATACCGTAAATACCTATCTACGGCACTAACTGCTATTTCAGATTGAATAGTTTAACCCCTTAGATGTGTATGATAGCTCATTGTGTCTCTCCTCCCCCCCTCGCATTTATCCCCAAATTCCTGGTGTTCCCGTGGACCAGCATCCAGTGGACGTCACCAGGCCCCGGAAACCAGGAAATAAAAGTCAGCTCCTTAGGACTTAATTGAGCTGGATGGGGATAAGTATTTAAACCCCTCGATTTCAGCTCCCTTAAATCCTAGAAACATCCAAGACCCATCATTTGAAAGGAAATTGTCTGCTGGGGGTCAAATGTCAAAGCACACATACATAAAAAATAAGAAACGCACTTCCCTACACTTTTAGCAGGCTGGGGATCTCTGTGCACTTATAACAGGCCATCAAAAAGGCCTAAAGACTCCCATGACCCCTTGCTTTAACACCTAGAAGCCTCTCTTTAAAATAAAGTCCCAATTCATTTTTTTATAGTTAGGTGATCCAACTTCTTGCGATTCAACTTACTGAACAATGACATCAGAAGCATCAGTGCAGTATGGCAGACTTCTAATATCCTTCCCCAATACAATCTGGATGTTCAACGACCAGTCTCCTCAAAATTTTGATGGAATATACTATTATGTGTAAATAAATAAATAAATATATATATATATATATATATTTATATATTTAACAGCACATTTATGATCTTGTATCTTTATTCCAACCCATTATTTGCAATATTTTGTATTCATCTCAGCTGGTGAGAATTAAAGGGACGTGAAATCCAAGATATATATATATATATTTTTTTACGTTTCAGATAGAGCATACATTTGTAAACAACTTTCCAATTTACTTAATTTAGCAATATTGCTTTATACCTTTAGTATTCTTAGTTGAAGGAGCAGCATTTCATTACAGGAAGCTAGCTGAACACAGCGGGTGAACCAATGACAAGAGGTATTTATGTGCAGCCACCAATCAGTAGCTAGTTCCCAGTAGTGCATTGCTGTTCCTGAGCCTACCTGGATATTCTTTTCAAGAAAGGATACCAAGAGAACAAAGTAAATTAGATAACAGAAGTAAATTGTAAAGTTGTTTAAAATGACATGCTGTAACTGAATCATTAAATATTTTTGGGGGGTTTCATGTCCCTTTAACTAGGGGATCCAATATAACAAGAAACAGAAAATATAGAAATGTCTATTTCTTGACCTATATCTTGTTTAATACGTACAGCTTTTTTCCTTAGCCTTCTATCCCATGAAAACTGAGTGCCGAGCATTTCAGCTTCTGTGTAGGATACGGCTGTGGTTGGTTGCTTCCATGTATTACTCTTGATTGACTCACTATTAAAGGGACATTAAACACTAAATAAATACTAGATAGAATGATGCATTCAAATAAAAGTTTAGTCTGAGAATAATCTAATACGTGATAAAATCACAGTGGAGGGGGCGCAGAATGGTATACAATTCAGATGGTAGTTATTGATAACCCTTAAAGACAATTTAAAACTTAAACAAACTAATGTTATCTTATGAGGTGAAAAATATATCAATATAAGGTTATATAAATCCCTTTTGGAGTATACAGGAAAGAAAATGTCTCTCTTTACAAATAAGTTGATAGCTGAGCGGCGGCTGCCTCCTCTCAACCGGATGATCCAGGCAAGAACTAGGAGAAATAAAAAACAGAGGGGCGCCTCATGTGTGGTATAGTCTGATTGAAGACATAAGAAAAAGCAACAGAATAGCCAAATGAGTACTCACATACTCCACGAGCACACTCATGTGCTGGTAGGGGCAGGCTGTTACACCCATCTAAATCTACAGCCTGCCCCTACCAGCACATGAGTGTGCTCGTGGAGTATGTGAGTACTCATTTGGCTATTCTGTTGCTTTTTCTTATGTCTTCAATCAGACTATACCACACATGAGGCGCCCCTCTGTTTTTTATTTCTCCTAGTCTGAGAATAATATGTAGATGTATTTTTTAAAGTTTCATTTGCTGTTTAAATAGTGGCAAAAAAAGTGTAAAGTTTTAGTGTCTATAAAACAATGGGAACTGCCATGTTGTAACTTAGGTTTCCTTCTCTGCTGTGGCCAATTAGGGACAGTTATAAATAGGTCACAAGAGTGTGCAAGCCAATGGCTATGTGGAATACAAAAGTGTTCTATACTTCCGTTTCTAACAGGAACTGAAAAGCTCACAATTTCAGAATGGAATTACAGAAAAAGAGGACAAAATAAATAAAGAAAATATACTGAAGAGGTTTTTTTAATATATATGATTTACTATTTTATATTACTATTTCGAAATTTTTAATGTCCCTTTTAATGGTCTGCTGGTTAATGCTGTAACAAACATTAGTGTGCAGTTTTCGCTTTAGAATGCGGTGATTGGGGAGTGGCAGTTTCTGTCTATTCCCCCTGGAAGAGGGGTCTCACTTAGTAAATATCAACTAGAACATCAGCCAAGATGTATTTTTTAAATCTAATTTCTTGATTTTTGTCAAATACACACAGAGAGGCTTTAGTGGATAATGCAGAGTTCTGAACTTTGGCCGTGCAATATTTGATACAGTGAGTGCTAGATCAGTGCAGGAGCTCATTTTTTATCTGTGTTAAAGGGACACTCAAGTCAAAATTAAACTTTCATGATTTAGATAGAGCATGCTATTTTAAACAACTTTCCAATTTACTTCCATCAACAAAATGTGCACAGTCTTTTTATATTTACACTTTTTGAGACACCAGCTCCTACTGAGCATGTGCAAGAATTCACAGAATATACCTATATGCATTTGTGATTGGCTGATGGCTGTCACATGATGCAGCGGGAGTGGAAATTGACATCATTTTTAAATTTGTCAGAAAAATCTACTACTCATTTGAAGTGCTATTGCATTGTCTTGTTATCATGCATTTTTTGATTATACAAATCTACTATATTTACTGGTCCTTTAACACAGGAAGGGGTGTGTACGTGGACTGCAAAGTTATACAAAATAACAGTTAAATGCTTTCACAGCATTTATTTTTTAAGCAGATCTTTTACACACAAAAATTAATTACCTGCTGATATGCACTTTACCAAATTACTTTAATGTTAAAGGTAAATATTTGCTTGATCATGTCGTGTTCGTAGATCTCAGGGTATAAAGACAGCTTATTAATTATTGATCTGTATTCTCAGTTTTAAGTTTCTAACCTCTGTAGAGCTGAAAAAGGCAGTGCAGGTTAACAAAAATATGTTTGGCTCATCCAGTTTTTCCTGATTTTACAAACAATGACAAGCAAAGACAGATAACGTGCGTGGGATTTATGGGGCGTTATACAGTGTGTGCTGTAACCTTTTGTCTGGAGAACCGCAGATACTTTTAATAGAATCTGCAGTTTAGGTTAATGCTTTTTGTGCCAGGAGCACCAGCATATAATTGCAATATATAATGCTGTTAGTAAAAGGGTTAAAGGGACAGTGTACTGTAAAATATTTCCCTTTAATATGCTTCCAATGACTTGTTATACCAGCAGCAGAGTATGAGCAATGTGCCTAAAGTACTGATGCTCTCTGGCTCTTTTTTTACCCAGTGAGTAATGTGCCTAAAGTACTGATGCTCCCTGGAACTTGTTACCCAGTGAGTAATGTGCCTAAAGTACTGATGCTCTCTGGCTCTTTTTTTACCCAGTGAGTAATGTGCCTAAAGTACTGATGCTCCCTGGAACTTGTTACCCAGTGAGTAATGTGCCTAAAGTACTGATGCTCCCTGGCACTTTTTTACCCAGTAAGTAATGTGCCTAAAGTACTGATGCTCCCTGGCACTTGTTACCCAGTAAGTAATGTGCCTAAAGTACTGATGCTCCCTGGCACTTGTTACCCAGTGAGTAATGTGCCTAAAGTACTGATGCTCTCTGGTACTTTTATTTTACCCAGTGAGTAATGTGCCTAAAGTACTGATGCTCCCTGGCACTTCTTACCCAGTAAGTAATGTGCCTAAAGTACTGATGCTCCCTCGCACTTCTTACCCAGTGAGTAATGTGCCTAAAGTACTGATGCTCCCTGGCACTTTTTACCCAGTAAGTAATGTGCCTAAAGTACTGATGCTCCCTGGCTCTTTTTACCCAGTGAGTAATGTGCCTAAAGTACTGATGCTCTCTGGTACTTTTATTTTACCCAGTGAGTAATGTGCCTAAAGTACTGATGCTCTCTGGTACTTTTATTTTACCCAGTGAGTAATGTACCTAAAGTACTGATGCTCCCTGGCACTTTTTAACCAGTGAGTAATGTGCCTAAAGTACTGATGCTCTCTGGTACTTTTATTTTACCCAGTGAGTAATGTGCCTAAAGTACTGATGCTCTCTGGTACTTTTATTTTATCCAGTGAGTAATGTGCCTAAAGTACTGATGCTCCCTGGCTCTTTTTACCCAGTGAGTAATGTGCCTAAAGTACTTATGCTCTCTGGTACTTTTATTCTACCCAGTGAGTAATGTGCCTAAAGTACTGATGCTCTCTGGTACTTTTATTTTACCCACTGAGTAATGTGCCTAAAGTACTGATGCTCTCTGGTACTTTTATTTTATCCAGTGAGTAATGTGCCTAAAGTACTGATGCTCTCTGGTACTTTTATTTTACCCAGTGAATAATGTGCCTAAAGTACTGATGCTCCCTGGCACTTGTTACCCAGTGAGTAATGTGCCTAAAGTACTGATGCTCCCTGGCTCTTTTTACCCAGTGAGTAATGTGCCTAAAGTACTGATGCTCTCTGGTACTTTTATTTTACCCAGTGAGTAATGTGCCTAAAGTACTGATGCTCCCTGGTACTTTTTTTACCCAGTAAGTAATGTGCCTCAAGTACTGATGCTCCCTGGCACTTTTTACCCAGTAAGAAATGTGCCTAAAGTACTGATGCTCCCTGACACTTTTTACCCAGTGAGTAATGTGCCTAAAGTACTGATGCTCCCTGGCACTTTTTACCCAGTAAGCAATGTGCCTAAAGTACTGATGCTCCCTTGCACTTTTTACCCAGTGAGTAATGTGCCTAAAGGACTGATCCTCCCTGGTACTTTTTTTACCCAGTAGGTAATGTACCTAAAGTACTGATGCTCCCTGGCACTTTTCTCTTGTAAGATGTATCGAGTCCACGGATTCATCCTTTACTTGTGGGATATTCTCCTTCCCAACAGGAAGTGGCAAAGAGAGCACACAGCAGAGCTGTCCATATAGCTCCCCCTCTAGCTCCACCCCCCAGTCATTCTCTTTGCCGGCTCTAAGCAATCGGAAGGGTAAAGTGAATGTGGTGTTAGAATTTTTCAAAGGTTTTACAAGCAGTGGTGCCTCCCGTTTAAGGTACCTGTCTTGTTCCCTCCCTTTATCCGTGTCCTAAAGCTTTGGTATTGGTATCCCACAAGTAAAGGATGAATCCGTGGATTCGATACATCTTACAAGAGAAAACAGAATTTATGCTTACCTAATAAATTACTTTCTCTTGTGATGTATCGAGTCCACGGCCCGTCCTGGCTATTAAGTCAGGTAGTGTTTTTGTTTAAACTACAGTCACCACTGCACCCTAGGGTATCTCCTTTTTCTTCCTAACCTTCGGTCGAATGACTGGGGGGTGGAGCTAGAGGGGGAGCTATATGGACAGCTCTGCTGTGTGCTCTCTTTGCCACTTTCTGTTGGGAAGGAGAATATCCCACAAGTAAAGGATGAATCCGTGGACTCGATACATCACAAGAGAAAGTAATTTATTAGGTAAGCATAAATTCTGTTTTTACCCAGTAAGCAATGTGCTTAAAGTACTGATGCTCCCTGGCACTTTTTACCTAGTAAGTAATGTGCCTAAAGTACTGATGCTCCCTGGCACTTTTTACCTAGTAAGTAATGTGCCTAAAGTACTAATGCTCCCTTGTACTTTTTACAAAGCGAGTAATGTGCCTAAAGTACTGATGCTCCCTGGTACTTTTTACCTAGTAAGTAATGTGCCTAAAGTACTGATGCTCCCTGGTACTTTTTACAAAGCGAGTAATGTGCCTAAAGTACTGATGCTCCCTGGCACTTTTTACCTAGTAAGTAATGTGCCTAAAGTACTGATGCTCCCTGGTACTTTTTACCTAGTAAGTAATGTGCCTAAAGTACTGATGCTCCCTGGCACTTTTTACCTAGTAAGTAATGTGCCTAAAGTACTGATGCTCCCTTGTACTTTTTACAAAGCGAGTAATGTGCCTAAAGTACTGATGCTCCCTGGCACTTTTTACCTAGTAAGTAATGTGCCTAAAGTACTGATGCTCCCTGGTACTTTTTACCTAGTAAGTAATGTGCCTAAAGTACTGATGCTCCCTGGTACTTTTTACCCAGTAAGTAATGTGCCTAAAGTACTGATGCTCCCTGGTACTTTTTACCTAGTAAGTAATGTGCCTAAAGTACTGATGCTCCCTGGCACTTTTTACAAAGTGAGTAATGTGCCTAAAGTACTGATGCTCCCTGGCACTTTTTACAAAGTGAGTAATGTGCCTAAAGTACTGATGCTCCCTGGCACTTTTTACCCAGTGAGTAATGTGCCTAAAGTACTGATGCTCCCTGGCACTTTTTACAAAGTGAGTAATGTGCCTAAAGTACTGATGCTCCCTGGCACTTTTTACAAAGTGAGTAATGTGCCTAAAGTACTGATGCTCCCTGGCACTTGTTACCCAGTAAGTAATGTGCCTAAAGTACTGATGCTCCCTGGCACTTGTTACCCAGTAAGTAATGTGCCTAAAGTACTGATGCTCCCTGGCACTTGTTACCCAGTAAGTAATGTGCCTAAAGTACTGATGCTCCCTGGCACTTTTTACCCAGTAAGTAATGTGCCTAAAGTACTGATGCTCCCTGGCACTTTTTACCCAGTAAGTAATGTGCCTAAAGTACTGATGCTCCCTGGCACTTTTTACCCAGTGAGTAATGTGCCTAAAGTACTGATGCTCCCTGGCTCTTTTTACCCAGTGAGTAATGTGCCTAAAGTACTGATGCTCCCTGGCACTTTTTACCCAGTAAGTAATGTGCCTAAAGTACTGATGCTCCCTGGCACTTTTTACCCAGTAAGTAATGTGCCTAAAGTACTGATGCTCCCTGGCACTTTTTACCCAGTAAGTAATGTGCCTAAAGTACTGATGCTCCCTGGCACTTTTTACCCAGTAAGTAATGTGCCTAAAGTACTGATGCTCCCTGGCACTTTTTACCCAGTAAGTAATGTGCCTAAAGTACTGATGCTCCCTTGTACTTTTTACAAAGCGAGTAATGTGCCTAAAGTACTGATGCTCCCTGGCACTTTTTACCTAGTAAGTAATGTGCCTAAAGTACTGATGCTCCCTGGTACTTTTTACCTAGTAAGTAATGTGCCTAAAGTACTGATGCTCCCTGGTACTTTTTACCCAGTAAGTAACGTGCCTAAAGTACTGATGCTCCCTGGTACTTTTTACCTAGTAAGTAATGTGCCTAAAGTACTGATGCTCCCTGGCACTTTTTACAAAGTGAGTAATGTGCCTAAAGTACTGATGCTCCCTGGCACTTTTTACAAAGTGAGTAATGTGCCTAAAGTACTGATGCTCCCTGGCACTTTTTACCCAGTGAGTAATGTGCCTAAAGTACTGATGCTCCCTGGCACTTTTTACAAAGTGAGTAATGTGCCTAAAGTACTGATGCTCCCTGGCACTTTTTACAAAGTGAGTAATGTGCCTAAAGTACTGATGCTCCCTGGCACTTGTTACCCAGTAAGTAATGTGCCTAAAGTACTGATGCTCCCTGGCACTTGTTACCCAGTAAGTAATGTGCCTAAAGTACTGATGCTCCCTGGCACTTGTTACCCAGTAAGTAATGTGCCTAAAGTACTGATGCTCCCTGGCACTTTTTACCCAGTAAGTAATGTGCCTAAAGTACTGATGCTCCCTGGCACTTTTTACCCAGTAAGTAATGTGCCTAAAGTACTGATGCTCCCTGGCACTTTTTACCCAGTGAGTAATGTGCCTAAAGTACTGATGCTCCCTGGCACTTTTTACCCAGTGAGTAATGTGCCTAAAGTACTGATGCTCCCTGGCACTTTTTACCCAGTAAGTAATGTGCCTAAAGTACTGATGCTCCCTGGCACTTTTTACCCAGTAAGTAATGTGCCTAAAGTACTGATGCTCCCTGGCACTTTTTACCAAGTAAGTAATGTGCCTAAAGTACTGATGCTCCCTGGCACTTTTTACCCAGTAAGTAATGTGCCTAAAGTACTGATGCTCCCTGGCACTTTTTACCCAGTGAGTAATGTGCCTAAAGTACTGATGCTCCCTGGCACTTTTTACCCAGTAAGTAATGTGCCTAAAGTACTGATGCTCCCTGGCACTTTTTACCCAGTAAGTAATGTGCCTAAAGTACTGATGCTCCCTGGTACTTTTTACCCAGTAAGTAATGTGCCTAAAGTACTGATGCTCCCTGGCACTTTTTACCCAGTAAGTAATGTGCCTAAAGTACTGATGCTCCCTGGCACTTTTTACCCAGTAAGTAATGTGCCTAAAGTACTGATGCTCCCTGGCACTTTTTACCCAGTAAGTAATGTGCCTAAAGTACTGATGCTCCCTGGCACTTGTTACCCAGTAAGTAATGTGCCTAAAGTATTGATGCTCCCTGGCACTTGTTACCCAGTAAGTAATGTGCCTAAAGTACTGATGCTCCCTGGCACTTTTTACCCAGTAAGTAATGTGCCTAAAGTACTGATGCTCCCTGGCACTTTTTACCCAGTAAGTAATGTGCCTAAAGTACTGATGCTCCCTGGCACTTTTTACCCAGTAAATAATGTGCCTAAAGTACTGATGCTCCCTGGCACTTTTTACCCAGTAAGTAATGTGCCTAAAGTACTGATGCTCCCTGGCACTTTTTACCCAGTAAGTAATGTGCCTAAAGTACTGATGCTCCCTGGCACTTTTTACCCAGTAAGTAATGTGCCTAAAGTACTGATGCTCCCTGGCACTTTTTACCCAGTAAGTAATGTGCCTAAAGTACTGATGCTCCCTGGCACTTTTTACCTAGTAAGTAATGTGCCTAAAGTACTGATGCTCCCTGGCACTTGTTACCCAGTAAGTAATGTGCCTAAAGTACTGATGCTCCCTGGCACTTGTTACCCAGTAAGTAATGTGCCTAAAGTACTGATGCTCCCTGGCACTTGTTACCCAGTAAGTAATGTGCCTAAAGTACTGATGCTCCCTGGCACTTTTTACCCAGTAAGTAATGTGCCTAAAGTACTGATGCTCCCTGGCACTTTTTACCCAGTAAGTAATGTGCCTAAAGTACTGATGCTCCCTGGCACTTTTTACCCAGTAAGTAATGTGCCTAAAGTACTGATGCTCCCTGGCACTTTTTACCCAGTAAGTAATGTGCCTAAAGTACTGATGCTCCCTGGCACTTTTTACCCAGTAAGTAATGTGCCTAAAGTACTGATGCTCCCTGGCACTTTTTACCTAGTAAGTAATGTGCCTAAAGTACTGATGCTCCCTGGCACTTGTTACCCAGTAAGTAATGTGCCTAAAGTACTGATGCTCCCTGGCACTTGTTACCCAGTAAGTAATGTGCCTAAAGTACTGATGCTCCCTGGCACTTGTTACCCAGTAAGTAATGTGCCTAAAGTACTGATGCTCCCTGGCACTTGTTACCCAGTAAGTAATGTGCCTAAAGTACTGATGCTCCCTGGCACTTTTTACCCAGTAAGTAATGTGCCTAAAGTACTGATGCTCCCTGGCACTTTTTAACCCAGGAAGATCCCCAGCTGGTTATTGTTTCTTGTTCTATAAATTGTGTTATAATAAAATGATGTAATGTGTTAGAGCTCTGTATTATTGTACACTCACTCACCGCTACTCACCTCTAAGGGGTCGAGTTCTCAAACTCTTCGCACCCCTTCAACGGCAGGTTCTCACAAAAGAACCTGCAGTCCGTATTTATGAAGCAGTGGTCATTAGACCACTGCTTCCCTGACCTCTTCATTACCTCTTAGGTGGCGAATTTCAATCTCCCGGTCTCTGCGGCATTGCAAAAGAGTGCAAAATTGTGTTCTTGTGCAGTGCTGAATTCTGGCAGCGGAATTCAGCCCACCAGAGGGGAGCTGAGACGGACAGGGGCGCATATGTCTGCCCCAGCTTAATAAATCGAACCCTAATTATCTATTTAAAGGGCCATTATACACTCATTTTTTCTTTGCATAAATGTTTTGTAGATGATCTATTTATAAAGCCCACAAAGTTTTTTTTTTTTTTTTTTTTTTTAAATGTATAATTTTGCTTATTTTTAGTTAAATTCTTTTTATTGAAGTGAATCAACACACATCCAACATCATACATATAAATTTTGGTAAGCATTAAGACATTAAGGATGTTATGGGAAGGCAAAGATCCAAACATTTTTGTAATACAATTAACATAAAAGGATAACAAACTTAATTTTGCTTATTTTTAAAGAACATTGCTTTGATTTTCAGACTCCTAACCAAGCCCCAAAGTTTTATTTGAATACTGTCAGCTACCTTCTCCAGCTTACTCCTGTTTGTGTAAAGGGTCATTTCATATGCAAAAGAAGGGGGAGGGGGGAGTGTCTTATTTGCCACTTGCAGTGGGCTTTCCAACAGCCTTTTCAACAGAGCTAAACTGAAAGCTTCTAAGCATGTTTTTAAACCATTTTATACTGGATTTTTATATCAGTATCTGTGCATCTTATTCTTTATAGTAGTGTCTATTACATGCAGTTATATGAAAATGAGTGTATACTGTCCCTTTAAGTCCCTTAATCAGTCTGCTAAGGAGAACTGAGAGTGCTGATTATAAAGTATAAACCGACATGCTCTAGCTGAGCTATGGGGTTTACCTTAAAGGATTCCAAAACTTTAGTTTTTTTTCCACCATCAATATCATATGTAACATGTTTACATATCCTCACATACCTATTTGTAGTCTAAAACGAAGTTTCTAAACATGAGAAATATTAATTTTAATTTTAGTTTATTACAACATATCAGCCAACCCTCAAATATGGGAGGCGCACAATACGACAAATGTTTACCCGCGCATGCGCATATCCTTTCACTGACTCCACATTGAGCCAAAAGCAGGTCTGCATGTTTTCTTCCAGTGACGTTTGCTATGACGATTACTTCAAATCGCACATGAGCATAGCGGCGATAATCTGCCATGTTGATAATTTGGGTTATCAGTATTGATTGGAGGATTAGAAGTTATTGCCGGCGGTGGGTTCGGAATTGAATTAAATTTCGGGTGCCGATTTCTCAGAAAGGGTAAACATATGAAGTGCAATGATATTTCCAAAAACTACGTATTTATATTGATCTGGCTAATGGAGGTAACTTTTCTGATGGGTTTATTGTCCCTTTAATGCCTCTTTAATGTCTCTCTTAATCCCTGCACAGCTAAAATTTGTCTTTCATCCTTGTGACAGAGCAAACCGTTTGTATCAACTTCAATTTACTTTTATTATTAAATCTACTTCATTCTCTTGGTATCCTTTGTTTAAAGCAATGCACTACTGGGAGCTAGCTGAACACATAGGTTGAGCCAATGTTCCGGCATATATGTGCAGTCACCAATTGCCAGCTAGCTCCTGAGACTACCCAGGTATGCTTTTCAACAAAGGATACCAGGAGAACAAACACATTTAGATAATTAAAGTAAATTGGAAAGTTGTGTAAAGCTTTATGCTCTATCAGATTCATGCAAGTTTAATTTTGACTTTGCTGTTCCTTTAAATATTATTTCCCTGTTTTATAAGCTTCTTGTTTTTAATTTGAGCAATGCGTCTAGATTAACTCTCTGGCTGCTGCGCATTAATATATTTCATGCCAGTCTTCTTTGGCAGCCACAGGGTTAAACCAGACACCTCATGCTCAGAATGCATTTGTGACGCAGGATCTAAATACTGCGGCTACTAGATAACAATGCATCACATTTATTGTCACCACAAGCTTTACCACTACAATTAGTTTAGAAATGTTCCCAGGGAGGCTCTGTATTTCTTTTTAGTGCAGCATTTTATTTGTCCCTATATGGTATGAAATAATTGTACCATTTACTTGCTGTAACAAAGTGGTTACAAATCTCTGGAGACCACCCAGGTGATTGTTCTAAAACAGACATTGTAGCAACCTTTTAGTCCAATGTTAAATCCCAACAGTGTATGCTGTCAGCATTTAGCGATGTCGGGCGGACATAATCCGCTACAGTGGATCATGTCCGTCCACATCTTAATAAATCGGCCCCTTGGCAGCTAATGGATCTGCTGAATGTAAATCACTAATATTTTAATACAGTATCTCTCCCACCCCGACTTGGAGTTTGACTTCTTTAGCTATTTGTTTGCATAGCTTTTCTATAGCCAATACTGCAGCATTGGAATTTTCAGTATAGGTGGCATTTTCAGCAGGCAAAATAAGCTATTTCAAGTGACAACGGTATTTGCAAACAATGTTATATGCCCCAGCAAGAAAATGGAACACCTTCAAGTGGATAACAATTAACAGTAATTGGAGGGCCCACAATTTTCAGGGTTAAATTGCAGGAAAAGTGGCAAAATAAATAATAAAAATATATTGCAAATGTATTGCTACCCAGTAATAAACATTTGCTTTTACAGTCCCAATGTCCCTTTAATTGTATAGCTGGTCATGCACGGAAAGAGCCACCACACTATACATATTGGTTTCTCTCTCTTATGTTATTTGCATTTGAGTATAACAATGTATTTATTTTATTTAAAGGGAGATATAATCCAGAATGATTCAGATAGAGCATGCAATTGTAAACAACTTTTCAATTTACTTCTATTATCTCATTTGCTTCTGTCTTTTGGTATCCTTTGTTGAAAAGCATACATAGGTAGGCTCAGGAGCAGTAATGCACTACTGGTAACTAGCTGCTGATTGGTGCCTTCACATATATGACTCTTGTCATTGGATCACCAGGTTCAGCTAGCTATGCATTGCTGCTCTTTCAAAAGGAGAATAAAGCGAATATGAAAATAGAAGTAAATTGGAAAGTTGTGTAAAATGGTTAGTTCTATCTGAATCAGGAGAAAAAAAAATGGGCTTCATGTCCCTTTAAAGGTACATAATACCCATATGCTAAATCACCTAAAAGTGATGCAGCATAACTGAAAAAAAGCTGATAAGAAAATATCACCTGAACATCTCTGTGTAAACCCCCCCCCCCCCCACATAAATTATGCTTACCAGATCATTTAATTTCCTTACTGTTGGGAAATACTGAACCTGGCCATTAGAAGGAGGAAAAGACACCCCAGCCAAAGGCTTACATACCTCTCCCACTTCCCCCATCCCCTAGTCATTCTACCGAGGGAACAAGGAACAGTAGGAGAAATATCAGGGTATAAATGGTCCCAGAAGAAAAATATAATTTAGAGGCCGCCCATCGGAGAACACGAGCGGAGGCCATGGACTCTCCTTATACGGAAGGAAATTAAATTATCTGGTAAGCATGATTTATGTTTTCCTTTTTAATATAAAGAGAGTCCACTCCACGGCATCATTCCTTACTGTTGGGAAACTTAAACCCAAGCTCTAGAGGACAATGAATGATAACAGGAGGGACAAAAAGAGAGGCGGACCCTAATCTGAGGGCACCACAGCCTGCAAAACCTTTCTCCCGAAGACTGCTTCAGCTGAAGCAAAAACATCAAACTTGTAAAATTTAGAAAAAGTATGTAAAGAGGACCAGGTAGCCGCCTTACAAAACTGATCCATAGAGGCCTCATTCTTAAAGGCCCAAGAGGAAGCCACTGCTCTAGTAGAATGAGCTGTAATTCTCTGAGGAGGCTTATGTCCCACTGTCTCATAAGCTAAGCGGATAACACTCCTTAAGCCCCTTACACTTCCCAGAATAGGAAACAAACAAGGAAGGAGTTTGTCTAAAATCCTTAGTAGCCTGAAGATAGAACTTCAAGGCTCGAACCATGTCCAAATATGAAGCAAACGTTCCTTTAAAGAAGAAGGATTAGGACACAAGGAAGGAACCACAATCTCTTGATTGATGTTATGGTCTGACACGACCTTAGGGAGAAACCCTAACTTAGTACGTAGGACATCCTTATCAGAGTGGAACACCAGATAAGGAGGCTCACATTGCAAAGCAGCAATCTCTGAAACTCTGCTCGCAGTAGCAATAGCTAGTAGAAAAAGAACCTTCCAGGACAACAACTTAATGTCAATTTCATGCATAGGCTCAAACGGAGCTCATTGCAAAACCTTAAGAACCAGATTCAGATTCCAAGGAGGAGACGAAGATCTGAACACAGGTCTGATCCTAATCAGAGCCTTAACAAAGGACGAAACATCTGGAAGCTCCGAGAGCCTCTTGTGCAATAAAGCAGACAAGGCCAAAATCTGTTCCCTCAGGGAACTGGCCGAAATACTTTTTTCTCCAGTCCATCCTGGAGAAACAATAAAATCCTGGCAACCGTAACTTTATGCCAGGGAATTCCACACTTTTCACACCAGAATAAGTAGGTTCTCCACACCTTATGATATATGCGACGATTAACCGGCTTATGAGCTTGAATGAGAGTATCAATAACTCTCTCAGAAAACCCTCTCTTAGCAAGGACTAAGCGTTCAATCTCCACACAGTCAGCCTCAGAGAATCTAGATTTTTATGAACAAAAGGACCTTATTCCAGCAGATCCCTGCAACAAGGTAACCTCCATGGAGGAGGAGATGACATCCTCACTAGATCCACGAACCACATCCTTCGCGGCCACGATGGAGCAATCGGTATTACTGACGCCTGCTCCTGCTTGATGCGGGCCACTACCCAAGGAAGGAATGGTAACGGCGGAAAAAGGTAGATTAGACTGAACCTCCAAGGCACTGCTAATGCATCTATTAGCACCGCCTAAGGATCCCTGGACCTTGACCCATATCTGGGTAGCTTGGTATTGAGACGAGACGCCATGAGATCTATCTCCGGCGTCCCCCACATTTTGCATATCTCCGCAAACACTTCGGGATGGAGAGACCATTCCCCCAGATGAAATTATTGTCTGCTGAGAAAGTCTGCTTCCCAGTTGTCCACACTCGGAATGTGGATTGCTGCCTCCGACCCACTCCAGAATTCAAGATACTTCCCTCATTGCTAGGGAGCTTCACGTTCCCCCCTGATGGTTGATGTAAGCCACTGAGGTTATATTGTCTGATTGGAATCTGATAAACCGGGACAAACCCAGAAGAGGCCAAGCCCTCAGAGCATTGTAGATTGCTTGAAGTTCCAGATTGTTGATCGGGAGGGAGCGTTCCTCCTGAGACCACAGGCCCTGTGCCTTCTTGGTACCCCATCCTGATAGACTCTCATCCATAGTCACAATCTCCCAGGATGGTCTTAGAAAGGATGTCCCTCGGGACAGATGATCTGGACAGAGCCACCAAAAGAGCGATTCCCCCGACCAGCTGTCCAGAGAAATCTGTTGAGACAAATTTGAATGATCACCGTTCCACTGCCTCAGCATGCACAGCTGTAATGGTCTGAGATGGAACCTGGCAAAGAGAATTATGTCCATGCTGGATACCATGAGACAAATTACCTGCATACACTGAGCCACAGATGGCCTTAAGAGGGTCCGGAGGGCAAGACATGACGAAGCTAGCTTGCAACGTCTCTGGTCTGTTAGACTCGCTATCCATGAGGATATTTCTATTATAGTACCCAGGAATTCTACCCTGGTGCTTGGAATAAGATAACTCTTTTCTAAGTTTATCTTCCATCCATGAGATCGAAGAAGATAGAGAAGAGATACGAAATGGTCCTCCGTTAAACGAAAAGATGGTGCTTGCACCAGAATGTCGTCCAAGTAGGGAGCTACTGCTATACCTTGGGTTCTGGCGACGGCCAGGAGAGCCCCTAGAACCTTTGTAAAGATTCTTGGAGCAGTAACTAGACCAAACGGAAGCGCAATGAACTGGAAGTGCTGATCCAGGAACGCAAACCATAGGAACTAGAAGTGGTCCCAGTGACGAAAGGCAAAGAATGACTGGGGGATAAGGGAAGTGGGAGAGGTATTTAAGCCTTTGGCTGGGGTGTCTTTGCCTCCTCCTAGTGGCCAGGTTCAGTATTTCCCAACAGTAAGGAATGATGCCGTGGACTCTCCTTATATTAAGAAGGAAAAATATATTTTACCTCAATGTCTTAATCTCACAACAGTAAGTGCAGTGGGAACAGTTTTCCTTCAGCTACTATCAGCTGCATTTAAAAAAAGAAAAGAGCCAATCAGCTTAATCAGTGCTGATGTCACACTTTGCTTTACTGTAATCTCATGAGATTTCAATTAAATCTTGTGAGATTTCACATTAAACTTCATTAAACCGAGTAGGGAAATAATATGACTGTGCCTGCACATGCCAGATGCACATTCCCTTGCAAGTCCCAGGGCTAGCATCCTGATTGGCTATGTAAAGTCCCTTTACAATGGGATGTGGCTACTGAGGAAATTGGAGGGTAAAATAGCTTCCTTTAGATAGAAGTGATCAGGTGATATTTTCTAATCAGCTTTTTTTAGCTATGCTGCATCAGTTTCAAGTGCTTCAACATTTGGGTATCAAGTCCCTTTAAAGGGACATTCTAATGCTAATATTGCATGCTCTGATATATTAGAGGATGACATATTTACATTACTGACCCTAGCTAATTATGTGTTTATCCCCTGAAAAGAGGTTGAACACACATCTAAATTACTGCAAAACATTTCCAACTTCCAAGCAGGATTGATTGTCAGCTGCGTGCGTCTGCCTCTCCTAGAAGGTTCCCCAGCCGGGTATTGTCCGGAAACTGCAATGCTTACAAACTTTACCTGTGCGTTTAACCTCTTAGGTCTAGTTTCCATTGATGTGGAAACGGAGAGAGAGCATTTTTTATCACGTTTCCAAACTTTACCACCTCAATGGAAACAAGCCCTTAGTCGGGGTTAAACTAATAGTAAGCTAGGTCAGCAATATAAAAAAAGGCCATGCACTAATAAGCTAGAACATGCTTTATTTGTGTAGAAGGTCGCTTTTAAATTCAGTTTGAAATATTTCCTAAGATATTTGAGAATTAGCTGATCCAGGAGCATTTCAAATATTTTTATTATTATTTATTTATTGATCCCATACAGGCAGGAAACGCATCAGATGGATGCTTTTGTTTGTTCATGGTGATGTTAAACTTTTTGCGGCAACTTTGAATAAATGTTGAACTTTTAATCTTCAATTTGAAGTTCGGACTGTCTCTGTCATTTCATATTTGCATATTTTTAATAGTAAATACATGTTTGTGGTCAATTAGATATATATATATATATATATGTGTGTGTGTGTGTGTGTATATATATATATATATATATATATATATATATATATATATATATCTCTATATAATTTAGTGTGTGTGTGTGTGTATATATGTATGTGTGTGTATGTATGTATGTGTGTATATATACTGTGTATGTGTGTATATATATATATATATATATATATATATATACACACACATATATATTTATTTATATTACAGGTAAATTAAAATATCCGGGTAATCCTAGGATTACCCTGGTGAAACGGGGATTACCCAAGCGGCTGTGGGTAAACCCCCCAGACAGAGGCAAAAAAGATAGTGAAGATGGGGGAATGGAATAACAGTGCATCGTATATATATGTTTGATGCAGTGACTCCGCACTCTGAAGAGATTTATAATCTTACATCAGGCTTTACCTACAGCCGCCTAATGTCCGATTCACCTGGTTAAAATCCTAGGATTACCCAATATCTGATTTGACCCACAATATGTATATATACAGGTGGCCCTCGTTTTACAACGGTTCAATTTACACCGTTTCAGAATAACAACCTTTTTTTCCAGTCATGTGACTGCTATTGAAAAACATTGAGAAGCAGTGCATATATTAAAATAGCCAGTAGGTGGAGCTGTCCGCTTGTGTTGCAGCAAAACCAAGCAAGCTGGAATTAATCAGTTTAACCAGACCTGAGCTATCGAGCAGATTTCCAAGGAACAAGATCTTCCTGTCTATAAATCAGTCCAGATTGGAATGCATAGAAATAACTGTTTGCAGAAAAATGCAAGTGAAGTCTGTGTTGTGTGATTATTTTATTAGGTTTATAATGCTGTTTAGCAAATGTTTTTGTTCAATTAACTTAGTTTAATTATATATTCTGTGTTGTGTGATTATTTTATTAGGTTTATAATGCTGTTTAGCATTTAAAGTCTTCATTTCAAAGCTTTAAAAATAATGAATTAGGTGTTGCTTATGACAATTTTGAAAGGGGCCTGGAACCTATCTCCCTCACTTCCCATTGACTTACATTATAAACTGGGTTTCAATTTACAACGGTTTCGATTTACAACCATTCCTTCTGGAACCTAACCCTGGCGTAAACTGAGGGCTACCTGTATATATGTATGTATATATATATATATATATATAATATACTAAAAACATCACCAAAAGAAATTACAGATATATTGTAACTGAGGTGTTATTACATATTAAAATATGTCTCTGTTTTACTAAATATAATCTATTTTGCAAATGTTTTAATGATAAGTAATTCGGCACATGAAAGCAAAATCCCCCTTTTTTCAAAGGTATTTATTTAATTAACATTTTGGTGCTTTTAATGAGACTGCACTGAAATATTTTTTCCCCCTATAGTATTGCTTAATCACATGCATGTTTATTTGTGTTATAATAGATTCGTGATCACTATTAGTATTAAACACTTTAAAGTACAACATGCAGGGGACATGTAAATAATTTGTCACAAATAAAGTATAGAGTTATTATTGAGAACCATCGCTTTGCTGTTTACTCGTTCTCTGGTTTGGGAGTCTGTTTATCGGTAAACTGAGCTGATTACATTGTAAATAATTTAGGAAGCTTCTCAAGTAACTTATTTGTACAAGTTGCACTTAGTACTTCCCCTCCGTCACTACAGAAGCTTATTCTCTTTTTTAGAATCAGAACACGTGCCACGTAATTTGTGTAATGTGTTCATGTATTTCATTGTAATCCTAACTAGTTAGTAGTGACTGATCCATCTTGTCCAGATACTTTTTTATTTTTTTAAACAAAGGTAGTATGTTTTATCTCTTTTTTGTGTAATTGTGAGGTATGTAGGTTCATTTAGTTTTCTGCAGCACTTATTAGAAGGAAGGCAGTTGGAACCAAACATTTACTTCCCCCCTCAGTAAGCTTATCAGTACCCCCATTACACAATTAAAGGGACACTGAACCCAAACTTTTTCTATCGTGATTCAGATAGTGCATGTCATTTTAAGCAACATTCTAATTTACTCCTATTATCAAATTTTCTTCATTCTCTTGGTATCTTTATTTGAAATGCAAGAATGTAAGTTTAGATGCCGGCCCATTTTTGGTGAACAAACTGGCTTGTCCTTGCTGATTGGACAGCACCAATAAACAAGTGCTGTCCATGGTCTGAACCAAAAATTTGCTGGCTCCTTAGCTTAGATTCCTTCTTTTTCAAATAAAGATAGCAAGAGAACGAAGAAAAATTGATAATAGGAGTAAATTAGAAAGTTGCTTAAAATTGCATGCTCTATATGAATCATGAAAGAAAAAAATTGGGTTCAGTGTCCCTTTAATATGTGAGGTAGTAATGTAGTCAGACAGGGATATAGGCAGAAATGCTAAATAACTTGCTTTTATATGCAGGAGGTCAAATACCAGTGAGATGTATTGACGTGGTATTATAGCATGTATAAGTAAAGAATAAAATGAATATTAAAATGTATTAAATGTTAGAATAAAGGACAATATACACTGGAATACTCAATAGTCAGGGGTGTGGAAGTTTAAAACAAATCTACTTGTCCACGGGAGTAAAGTGGTAGTCTACTCTACTTGTCCTGACATGCAAATATATTGGGACCAGGGCCAGCTCAACCATGGGACCAGTCATTGTCAGATCCAGACCAGTCCTGTCCCATGCAAAAGCATTGGTTGTAGGTAGGCAGGCTTAGTAAGGGCAGAAGCCAGGCTAGTAAGTTGATATAGTTATCAGTGATGTTAATACTGGGGAAGCGTCATTGCATTCTCTGACCCAGGCAGCACAATATCTTGAGCCGGCCTTGATTGGGACCAATATATTTATCACAGAGGGGTACTATCTACACCACCCAACAATTAAAAACAATTTAAAATAATATCCTGTTGTATAAGATAATTAAAAAAGGTCAATATTAAAGCGACAGTCAAATAAAATAAAAACTCATTATTTAAATAGGGCATGTAATTTTAAACAACTTTCCAATTTACTTTTATTACCAATTTTGCTTTGTTCTCTTGGTATTCTTAGTTGAAAGCTAAATCTAGGAGATATATATGCTAATTTCTTAGACCTTGAAGTCCACCTCTAATCTGAATGCATTTTGACAGTTTTTCACCACTAGAGGGCGTTAGTTCATGTGTTTCATCTAGATAACATTGAGCTCAGGCATGTGAAGCTCCTAAGAGCAAACACTGATTGGCTAAAGATGCAAGTCTGTCAAAAGAACTGAAATAAGGGGGCGGTTTGCAGAGCCATAGATACAAGGTAATCACAGAGGTAAAAAGTATATTATTATAACTGTGTTGGTTATGCAAAATTGGGGAATGGGTAATAAAGGGATTATCTTCCTTTTTAAACAACAAAAATTTTGGTGTTTACTGTCCTTTTAAGTATAACAATTTTTAAGATTATACGTATATACTGTGTGTGTGTGTATATATGTATGTATGTATATATATATTTGATGGCCCCTAGCTTAGTTGTAATCAGGATAAAGTTAATGCAAGTACTAATAGGCGGGTAAATATAAGTTAAAACTGGTTTATTTTAAAGTCAGTCTATAAGGTTTTCAATTTTAAAGATGGCTTTTTTTTTCTTTTTTGAACGTTAGGACCCAATTTAAGGCACATTTTGTGCCCAGGTTTGTCAGTCCTGCGCTGAACACTTCTGCTCCACAATCGCCACAAGAAATATATGCAAGGGTTAATCTGCTCAGAGAAAGCAACAAGAAATGGTCTTAGCTTTTCTGTTATTATTATTTTTATCGGTTATTTGTAGAGCAATGATCGAGTGTGTGTAACATATCTGGCAATTTGCGTATGCGCCGTATTGCACAGACAGTATGTTGAATGATGAATTTATCACCACTAAACTGCATTTATCGAGGGACCATTGCGCATAAATTTGTCAGTTCCCCAGCGGAGTGCTTGTCACTCCTTGCATGTGTGACAAGCGGCAGCGTATGGCACAAATTACTAGGAAAAGGAAACTCTGCTATTGGGCCATGAGACAATTTTATGCTACATTTTACACGTCACTTCGCTGTACCTACCCTAATGACTGCAACGTAGCCTTATTATTCACTATTATCCTTCTGGTGATTTAGCTTTGGCATTCAGGAATACCCCATGGTTATTCATTCCTCGCCTTCTAGCTCAATCAGTGGCATTGCTTTTCAAGATATCCCAGCCCGCCCTGTGCCCGCATCTGTTTTAGTGGAGTGCAGTTACTATCGGATTACGTTGTTTACAGAGTTAACAAGATGTTGAAACGTATATATGTCTTGGGCTGCAGTCTTCTTTTATTATTACAGTAATAATAAAATGAGACTGCAGCCCAAGACATATACGTTTCAACACCTTGTTAACTCTCTCGATCAGGGACTCGCTGGCCGTGTCCGGTGCACTGCTAGCCCGCAGCAGTGCTAAAAATGGGGAAAATCCACCTGCCCGGTGCCCGGAACAGCATGTCTCGAGTGTGTCGGGCGATATAAATTGCGCATCCTGTAACCGGAAACAAATGTGTTAATGTACTTAATAAATTAACACCAGTGTTCTCCACAGAAAATGTTGCCAGCCGGGTGACTTTATGAAGTATCCAGGTGGAATTATGAAGTAGCTGGGTCGGAGCAGTGTAATATTTTCTGATATATCATTTTCTGCTATCCAAAGCACAAATTAATTGCATAACGTAACATAAATGTATTTAATATTTATTTGTGCAATAATAGTTTAATATGAGCTAATTTTAGCCGGGTGGTCAGTAAAATCAGCTGGTTGGTGTACCTGCTAAAAAAATTTTTAGGTTTGTAATAAGTGTATGATACAAAGTGTGCCATAGGGCACCCTGGAATGGTACAGCTTATACTCGAAGTACAAAGAGGTGGTGTAATGTGTGCATGGAGAGTGCTGAAGCTGTATGATCTGTGGGCACATAGATATTGCACAGTAATATGTAGGGCACAAGGAGATGGTGCAATGTGAGCCATATGGCACAATTACATGGCATTGTGACCCACATTGCTCAAAGAAATGGCACTGTCATACATGAGGTGCACACGTTTGGTACAGTGTGTGACACATACATTGAAATGGTGTAGCATTGACCCAGGTTATACAAGGATAAGAAAACAAAATATTACAAAGCACAGGGCATTAACAGCTGGCACACGTGTTTTGGTGAAGAGCTGGTATATGTGTTTTAGTGAAGAGCTGGTATATGTGTTTTAGTGAAGAGCTGGTATATGTGTTTTAGTGAAGAGCTGGTATATGTGTTTTAGTGAAGAGCTGGTATATGTGTTTTAGTGAAGAGCTGGCATGTGTTTTGGTGAAGAGCTGGTATATGTGTTTTAGTGAAGAGCTGGTATATGTGTTTTAGTGAAGTGCTGGTATATGTGTTTTAGTGAAGAGCTGGTATATGTGTTTTAGTGAAGTGCTGGTATATGTGTTTTAGTGAAGTGCTGGTATATGTGTTTTAGTGAAAAGCTGGTATATGTGTTTTAGTGAAGAGCTGGTATATGTGTTTTAGTGAAGTGCTGGTATATGTGTTTTAGTGAAGAGCTGGTATATGTGTTTTAGTGAAAAGCTGGTATATGTGTTTTAGTGAAGAGCTGGTATATGTGTTTTAGTGAAGTGCTGGTATATGTGTTTTAGTGAAGTGCTGGTATATGTGTTTTAGTGAAGTGCTGGTATATGTGTTTTAGTGAAAAGCTGGTATATGTGTTTTAGTGAAGAGCTGGTATATGTGTTTTAGTGAAGTGCTGGTATATGTGTTTTAGTGAAGAGCTGGTATATGTGTTTTAGTGAAGAGCTAGTATATGTGTTTTAGTGAAAAGCTGGTATATGTGTTTTAGTGAAGAGCTGGCATGTGTTTTAGTGAAAAGCTGGTATATGTGTTTTAGTGAAGAGCTGGTATATGTGTTTTAGTGAAAAGCTGGCATGTGTTTTAGTGAAGAGCTGGTATATGTGTTTTAGTGAAAAGCTGGTATATGTGTTTTAGTGAAGAGCTGGCATGTGTTTTAGTGAAGAGCTGGCATGTGTTTTAGTGAAGAGCTAGTATATGTGTTTTAGTGAAAAGCTGGTATATGTGTTTTAGTGAAGAGCTGGTATATGTGTTTTAGTGAAAAGCTGGTATATGTGTTTTAGTGAAAAGCTGGCATGTGTTTTAGTGAAGAGCTGGTATATGTGTTTTAGTGAAAAGCTGGTATATGTGTTTTAGTGAAGAGCTGGCATGTGTTTTAGTGAAGAGCTGGCATGTGTTTTAGTGAAGAGCTAGTATATGTGTTTTAGTGAAAAGCTGGTATATGTGTTTTAGTGAAGAGCTGGTATATGTGTTTTAGTGAAGAGCTGGCATGTGTTTTAGTGAAAAGCTGGTATATGTGTTTTAGTGAAAAGCTGGTATATGTGTTTTAGTGAAAAGCTGGTATATGTGTTTTAGTGAAAAGCTGGTATATGTGTTTTAGTGAAAAGCTGGTATATGTGTTTTAGTGAAGAGCTGGTATATGTGTTTTAGTGAAGAGCTGGTATATGTGTTTTAGTGAAGAGCTGGTATATGTGTTTTGGTGAAGAGCTGGCATATGTGTTTTTGTGAAGAGCTGGCATGTGTTTTAGTGAAGAGCTGGTATATGTGTTTTAGTGAAAAGCTGGTATATGTGTTTTAGTGAAAAGCTGGTATATGTGTTTTAGTGAAGAGCTGGTATATGTGTTTTAGTGAAGAGCTGGTATATGTGTTTTAGTGAAGAGCTGGCATGTGTTTTGGTGAAGAGCTGGCATGTGTTTTGGTGAAGAGCTGGCATGTGTTTTGGTGAAGAGCTGGCATGTGTTTTGGTGAAGAGCTGGCATATGTGTTTTAGTGAAGAGCTGGTATATGTGTTTTAGTGAAGAGCTGGTATATGTGTTTTAGTGAAGAGCTGGTATATGTGTTTTAGGGAAGAGCTGGTATATGTGTTTTAGGGAAGAGCTGAAAAGCTGGTATATGTGTTTTAGTGAAAAGCTGGTATATGTGTTTTAGTGAAAAGCTGGTATATGTGTTTTAGTGAAGAGCTGGCATGTGTTTTAGTGAAGAGCTGGTATATGTGTTTTAGTGAAGTGCTGGTATATGTGTTTTAGTGAAGTGCTGGTATATGTGTTTTAGTAAAGAGCTGGTATATGTGTTTTAGTGAAGAGCTGGCATATGTGTTTTAGTGAAGAGCTGGTATATGTGTTTTAGTGAAGAGCTGGTATATGTGTTTTAGTGAAGAGCTGGTATATGTGTTTTAGTGAAGAGCTGGTATATGTGTTTTAGTGAAGAGCTGGTATATGTGTTTTAGTGAAGAGCTGGTATATGTGTTTTAGTGAAGAGCTGGTATATGTGTTTTAGTGAAGAGCTGGCATGTGTTTTAGTGAAGTGCTGGTATATGTGTTTTAGTGAAGTGCTGGTATATGTGTTTTAGTGAAGAGCTGGTATATGTGTTTTAGTGAAGAGCTGGTATATGTGTTTTAGTGAAGAGCTGGTATATGTATTTTAGGGAAGAGCTGGTATATGTGTTTTAGTGAAGAGCTGGTATATGTGTTTTAGTGAAGAGCTGGTATATGTGTTTTAGTGAAGAGCTGGTATATGTGTTTTAGTGAAGAGCTGGTATATGTGTTTTAGTGAAGAGCTAGTATATGTGTTTTAGTGAAGAGCTGGTATATGTTTTAGTGAAGAGCTGGTATATGTGTTTTAGTAAAGAGCTGGTATATGTGTTTTAGTGAAGAGCTGGCATGTGTTTTAGTGAAGAGCTGGTATATGTGTTTTAGTGAAGTGCTGGTATATGTGTTTTAGTGAAGAGCTGGTATATGTGTTTTAGTGAAGAGCTGGTATATGTGTTTTAGTGAAGAGCTGGTATATGTGTTTTAGTGAAGAGCTGGTATATGTGTTTTAGTGAAGAGCTGGTATATGTGTTTTAGTGAAGAGCTGGTATATGTGTTTTAGTGAAGAGCTGGTATATGTGTTTTAGTGAAGAGCTGGCATATGTGTTTTAGTGAAGAGCTGGTATATGTGTTTTAGTGAAGAGCTGGTATATGTGTTTTAGTGAAGAGCTGGTATATGTGTTTTAGTGAAGAGCTGGTATATGTGTTTTAGTGAAGTGCTGGTATATGTGTTTTAGTGAAGAGCTGGTATATGTGTTTTAGTGAAGAGCTGGTATATGTGTTTTAGTGAAGAGCTGGTATATGTTTTAGTGAAGAGCTGGTATATGTGTTTTAGTGAAGAGCTGGTATATGTGTTTTAGTGAAGAGCTGGTATATGTGTTTTGGTGAAGAGCTGGTATATGTGTTTTGGTGAAGAGCTGGTATATGTGTTTTAGTGAAGAGCTGGCATGTGTTTTGGTGAAGAGCTGGTATATGTGTTTTAGTGAAGAGCTGGTATATGTGTTTTAGTGAAGAGCTGGTATATGTGTTTTAGTGAAGAGCTGGTATATGTGTTTTAGTGAAGAGCTGGTATATGTGTTTTAGTGAAGTGCTGGTATATGTGTTTTAGTGAAGTGCTGGTATATGTGTTTTAGTGAAGAGCTGGTATATGTGTTTTAGTGAAGAGCTGGTATATGTGTTTTAGTGAAGAGCTGGTATATGTGTTTTAGTGAAGAGCTGGTATATGTGTTTTAGTGAAGAGCTGGTATATGTGTTTTAGTGAAGAGCTGGTATATGTGTTTTAGTGAAGAGCTGGTATATGTGTTTTGGTGAAGAGCTGGCATGTGTTTTGGTGAAGAGCTGGTATATGTGTTTTGATGAAGAGCTGGTATATGTGTTTTGGTGAAGAGCTGGCTTTGAGTGCAGTCACTGTAAGACAGCTGCACGTAGAAGTGGTTATTAAGGGCTGTTCTTGCAGTGCTGCTGTTTTTCTCTCTGTTCACAGACCATTAACACCAGAACTAGAGCAAAGTTCAGAATGAAATGACCAGGCTGACCATGGAAGTGAAATCCAAGTACCAGTAATTTGTTTTATGAACTCCTGTTAATACTTTCAGTAGGCTTACACCTGCAGATATAGACACATTATTGTTTCTTTTTTTCCTATAGGTGATGTATAAAAAGCAGACGCTGACCAACACACTGCATAAAAAGCAGACGCTGACCAACACACAGCATAAAAAGCAGACACTGACCAGTACACAGCATAAAAAGCAGACACTGACCAACACACAGCATAAAAAGCAGACGCTGATCAGCACACAGCACAATAAGCATATGCAGACCAGCACACAGCATAACACCCAGGCGCTGACCACCACAGAGCATAACAACCAGGCACTGACCAGCACAGAGCATAACACCCAGGCGCTGACCAGCACAGAGCATAACAACCAGGCACTGACCAGCACAGAGCATAACACCCAGGCGCTGACCAGCACAGAGCATAAAACCCAGGCGCTGACCAGCACAGAGCATAACACCCAGGCACTGACCAGCACAGAGCATAACACCCAGGCACTGACCAGCACAGAGCATAACACCCAGGCGCTGACCAGCACAGAGCATAACACCCAGGCGCTGACCAGCACAGAGCATAAACACCCAGGCGCTGAACAGCACAGAGCATAACACCCAGGCACTGACCAGCACAGAGCATAACACCCAGGCACTGACCAGCACAGAGCATAACACCCAGGCGCTGACCAGCACAGAGCATAACACCCAGGCGCTGACCAGCACAGAGCATAACACCCAGGCGCTGACCAGCACAGAGCATAACACCCAGGCGCTGACCAGCACAGAGCATAACACCCAGGCGCTGACCAGCACAGAGCATAACACCCAGGCGCTGACCAGCACAGAGCATAACACCCAGGCGCTGACCAGCACAGAGCATAAACCCAGGCGCTGACCAGCACAGAGCATAACACCCAGGCGCTGACCAGCACAGAGCATAAAACCCAGGCGCTGACCAGCACAGAGCATAAAACCCAGGCGCTGACCAGCACAGAGCATAAAACCCAGGCGCTGACCAGCACAGAGCATAACACCCAGGCGCTGACCAGCACAGAGCATAAACCCAGGCGCTGACCAGCACAGAGCATAACACCCAGGCGCTGACCAGCACAGAGCATAACACCCAGGCGCTGACCAGCACAGAGCATAACACCCAGGCACTGACCAGCACAGAGCATAACACCCAGGCACTGACCAGCACAGAGCATAACACCCAGGCGCTGACCAGCACAGAGCATAACACCCAGGCGCTGACCAGCACAGAGCATAACACCCAGGCGCTGACCAGCACAGAGCATAACACCCAGGCGCTGACCAGCACAGAGCATAACACCCAGGCGCTGACCAGAACAGAGCATAACACCCAGGCGCTGACCAGCACAGAGCATAACACCCAGGCGCTGACCAGCACAGAGCATAACACCCAGGCACTGACCAGCACAGAGCATAACACCCAGGCGCTGACCAGCACAGAGCATAACACCCAGGCACTGACCAGCACAGAGCATAACACCCAGGCACTGACCAGCACAGAGCATAACACCCAGGCACTGACCAGCACAGAGCATAACACCCAGGCGCTGACCAGCACAGAGCATAACACCCAGGCACTGACCAGCACAGAGCATAACACCCAGGCGCTGACCAGCACAGAGCATAACACCCAGGCGCTGACCAGCACAGAGCATAACACCCAGGCGCTGACCAGCACAGAGCATAAAACCCAGGCGCTGACCAGCACAGAGCATAACACCCAGGCGCTGACCAGCACAGAGCATAACACCCAGGCGCTGACCAGCACAGAGTATAAAACCCAGGCGCTGACCAGCACAGAGCATAAAACCCAGGCGCTGACCAGCACAGAGCATAACACCCAGGCGCTGACCAGCACAGAGCATAACACCCAGGCGCTGACCAGCACAGAGCATAACACCCAGGCACTGACCAGCACAGAGATAAAACTTTTAAATGAGCTAATATTAAATGTTTTCAATGTTTGTTGCACAAATGATCATTAAATCAATGTATGTTAAATGATGCCATTAATTTAACTGTGAATACCTTTATAAATAACAGAAATGCTATAATATTGCAAAGTATTACACTGCCCCCACCTGGCAGAGAGAACTGGTTTGTGATAGATAGATGTCGCTTACAAGGATGTGAATAATCTCTGTCTGTAGAAGCTGCAGCATTGCAAAGCATGTGATTACAACACAGCGTTACTTACTACAAGACACAAATGTAGATCCTCGTGTTATCTGTTTAATAGTAGATCCCAGAATTTGCATGTGATGATTAAAGGGACATAAACTCATGGTTCAGCTAAAGCCTGTCTATCAATGTATTTATATAATCTCATTTGCTTTGGTACCTTGGTTCTTTTTTGCTAAAAAGCATAGCTAGGCAGTCTCAGCAGCAGCAATGCACTACTGGGAGCTAGTTGGTGAATGGTGGCTACGCACATATGCCTCTTGTAATCGTCTCACAGATATAGTCAACTAGCTCCCATTGCTGGTCTGTGGCTGACTTTAACTATGTGTTTAATTTATGGGGATTAAACACATAGGGGTCAATCACAATACTTTATATTCTAAGAAGTGTGGATTACTGATTTAAAGGGACATAATACTTATATGCTAAATCACTTGAAAGTGATGCAGCATAACTGTAAAAAGCTGACAAGAAAATATCACCTGAACATCTCTATGTAAAAAAAGGAAGATATTTGCCTGAAATTCTCTTTAGCTCACCAGAGTAAGTGCTCTGTGAACAGTTATTCTTCAGCTTCTGTCCAGCTGCTAGTTGGTAAACCCCCCCCCTCCCCTAAAAACAGCCAATCAGCATCAGCAGTGCTGAGGTTATGCATTGCTTTGCTGGGATCTTATGAGATTTCTTAGTAAACTTCCTAAAACTGAATCAGAACATAACAGGACCGTCCCTGCACATGCCAGATGCACACTCCCTTGGAAATCCTGGGACTAGCATTCTGATTGGCTTCTTAAAGTCTCTTTACAATGGGGTGTGAATACTTCCTTTTTTACATAGAGATGTTCAGGTGATATTTTGTAGCCAACTTTTTACAGCTATTCTGCATCTCTTTCAAGTGCTTCAACATTTGGGTATCATGTCCCTTTAATGTATGTATAAATTACTGTTCTAGCTGCTGTTATAACAAAAATACCAACTTTAAAATGGTTCCTAGAAGGATCCTCAGACTCTGCCCATAAGTCCTGATTTCTATATTTTTTTAAATCAGCTGATGTCGCCTCCGCGCTGCTCCATTCATATAAAGCGTGCTCCTTGTATCAATCTGTCTTCCCGGCTTCTCAGAGCAGACATCCAGCGCATGCGCCTCTGTTACTGAAGCTGGCACACCATTGTAAGCAGCGGATCGAGCTGCACATGGCATTCTATCTCACTGTTTGCTTGCTAATCAGAGTATGTGGAGCAAGAGAGTTATTTACCCTTTAGGGCATAACAAGTATTTTTTTGAGGATAAAATGGTTCATGCTTGGGGGCAGCCTGAGGAGCATTGTAGGGTTTTGCTTTTGGCTATAACAGTAATTTATACACACATTGCTTTAGTAATGCACATTCTTAGAATATTAAATACACTTTGTTCAGTGTTTACTATCCCTGCATAAAGTCTAGAACAGTGGTCTTCACCCCCCCCCCCCCACCACCACAGCCCAGTGCAATAAAATCACATTAGAACAATACACCAGAAAAAATTACGCATTTTCATTCATTACAGAGTCAGACACTAGCTTAAAGGGACAGGAAACCCCAAAAATGTATTTCATAGTTCAGATACAACATACAGCTTTAAACATCTTTCTAATTTACTCTTGTTGTCAAAGTTTCTTCGCTCTCTTGGTATCGTTTGCTAAAAAGCTGAGAAGTAGGCTCAGGAGCTCTATATGGCAGCAGTTTTGCAAGAATGTAATCCATTTGCAAGAGCACTATTTCCTGACATGTAGTGCTCCTGATGCCTACTTAGATTTCTCTTCAACAAAGAATACCATGGGAACTAAGCAAATTTTATAATACAAGTATACTGAAAACATTTTTTTAACCCCTTAACGACCAGGGCACGTCCTCATTTGGATGTCGGTTAACGACCAAGGAGGTGCCCGACACGTCCTCTGGGGGTTTGAAGCTCTGGTATTGCAGTGATGCCTCGATATTGAGGTATCACTGCAATACCCTTTTTACCCCACCAATGCAGAGAGAGCCACTCTGTGGCCCTCTCTGCATCGGCCAGCGATGGTGCTGATCGTTGATGGGTGGGAGCTGTAGCAGGGAGGCAGCCCATCACTGGTCCATTTCCTTCCAGGTGCCGGGAGCGGATGGTGGGTGCGCGCGCGGGTGCACAAGAGCGCACACAGGTGGGCGGGAGCAGGTGGGACAGGGACCGCTACACTACAGAAAAGTCTAAGTGATAGAGGGAGAAGGGGGCAAATACATATTTGGAAAGGGATGTGGGAGGGGGGAAGGATATGAGGGGAGCAACTACACTACAGAATATAGTTTTTTAATGTATTTAGTTATAAATAAGGGTATTTTTTTTTAACAAACTGGGTACTGGCAGACAGCTGCCAGTACCCAAGATGGCGGCAACTAGGTAAAGGGTTAGAGAGCTGTTTGGGGGGGGGGGATCAGGGAGATTGGGTTCTAAGGGGGGATCCAACACTGCAGAATGGCTAGAAAAAAATAGTACTTAAGATGGCGGTGACAATTGTGAGGTGGGGGAGAGAAGAGAGCTGTTCGAGGGGGGTCAGGGAGGGATCAGGGTGTGGGATGTGTCAGGTGGGAGGCTGATCTCTATACTAAAGCTAAAATTAACCCGGCAAGCTACCTAATTAACCCCTTAACTGCTGGACATAATACAAGTGTGGTGCGCAGCAGCATTTAGGAGCCTTCTAATTACCAAAAAGCAATGCCAAAGCCATATATGTCTGATATTTCTGAACAAAGGGGATCCCAGAGAAGCATTTACAACCATTTGTGCCTTGATTGCACTAACTGTTTGTAAATAATGTTAGTGAGAAACCTAAAATTGTGGATTTTTTTTTTTTTTTTTAATTTGATCGCATTTGGCGGTGAAATGGTGGCATGAGATATACCAAAATGGGCCTAGATCAATACTTTGGGTTGTCTTCTAAAAAAAATTATTTACATGTCAAGGGATATTCAGGGATTCATGACAGATATCAGTGTTCCAATGTAACTAGCGCCAATTTAAAAAAAAAAAAAAAAAATTTGGAAATAGCAAAGTGCTACTTGTATTTATTGCCCTATAACTTTCAAAAAAAGCCAAGAACATGTAAACATTGGGTATTTCTAAATGCAGGACAAAATTTAGAAATGATTTAGCATGGGAGTTTTTTTTGGTGGTTGTAGATGTGTAACAGATTTTGGGGGGTCAAAGTTAGAAAAAGTGTGTTTTTTTCCCATTTTTTTTTCATCATATTTTATAAAAAATGTTTATAGTAAATTATAAGATATGATGAAAATAATGGTATCTTTAGAAAGTCCATTTAATGGCGAGAAAAACGGTATATAATATGTGTGGGTACAGTAAATGAGTAAGAGGAAAATTACAGCTAAACGCAAACACTGCAGAAATAGCCCTGGTCCCAAACGGTCAGAAAATGGAAAAGTGGTCTGGTCACTAAGGAGTTAAAGTGTATGCTCTGTCTGAATCACAAAATAAATTTTTTGGATTTCATAGGCCTTTAACAATGGTTTTCTGCAAATTCTTCCTGAACCTGCTGCTCCCAAATGTCTCATCAATGACCCTTTGTTTTATCAGTCATCTTTTTATGAAAATTGTTTTCTATGGGGCTTTATTAAATCCAACTTATCTGCTCTCCACCTTCTCTCCTTAAAACCATACATGTTAAAGGGACATAAATGTAATTCTCTATAAAATGTTTAATTATACAATAAACTTTATACAATTAAAGAACTTTTCATTGTACTTTCATGATCTATTTTGCACGATTTAACTGAAAAGTGTAGTTTCTACTCCCCTTAAAAAGACTGCAGTGCATTCCATGAAAGACACTGACACTCCTACATGCTGCAAAGCAATTGGCTGATAGGTACAGGAGCGTTTTTATATCTGTTTCTAATTGGCCACAGCAAAGGAAGTAAGTTAAAGGGACACTGAGCCCAATTTTTTTCTTTCGTTATTCAGATAGAGCATGCAATTTTAAGCAACTTTCTAATTTACTCCTATTATCAATTTTTTATTAGTTCTCTTGGTATCTTTATTTGAAAAAGAAGGCATCTAACCTTTTTTATTAGTTCAGAACTCTGGAGAGCACTTTTTTATTGGTGGATGAATTTATCCACCAATCAGCAAGAACAACCTAGGTTGTTCACCAAAAATGGGCCGGCATCTAAACTTAAATTCTAGCATTTCAAATAAAGATACCAAGAGAATGAAGAAAATTTGATAATAGGAGTAAATTAGAAAGTTGCTTAAAATGTCATGCTCTATCTGAATCATGAAAGAAAAAATTTGGGTTCAGTGTCCCTTTAAACAGCACTGAAAAAGAATGCTGTTTATGCATAAATTAAAAAGTACTTGAACGCTCCTTTAAGGTCATGACCCATACAGTGAGGGATTTGTATTTTAGGCA
This sequence comes from Bombina bombina, assembly GCF_027579735.1. Classification (NCBI taxonomy): domain Eukaryota; kingdom Metazoa; phylum Chordata; class Amphibia; order Anura; family Bombinatoridae; genus Bombina; species Bombina bombina. Next base: position 136,070,287 of record NC_069503.1, read on the forward strand.
AGGACACGTTTATCTGTGCCTAGGGAAGCGTATTTCTACCAGTTGATTTATGCCATGAGACTTTGCTTCTGCTCACCATATACTGTAGTTTTATTTATAAATTGTATTACAAAGCGTGTTCCTGGTCGTTTAATGAGGGTGCATGACCCCTTCCATACTTCCTTGGAATAAATAAATCAGACTGTTGGGAGGGGGGGGGCAGCAGATCTAACAATACCTAGGGCAGCACAGTAACTAAATACAAATAAATGTGTGTGTTTTTTTTCTGCATTTTGCAGCCATACCTGGAGATACAGAATTGTACACAATAGTTCTTATGTGATCTACATAGGGGTATACGTTACTGATGTTTTCCTCTATCTATACAAGAAGCTTCCTGTTGTGTCACTGCATTGTTTACCTATCAATGTAAAAAGCTGTTTATGTGTAGGATAAACCTATACGCTGCACCTGTATTATGTTACTAGCACCAGAGGTGAAATCTTATCTCTTAGCAGAAGAACAAAGATGAGAAGTAACACCTGATAATGCCCCTTTCTTCATTCAGCCATCACTAGTTTGTGTCGGCATCTTGTAAGATTATAGTTTTATTTACTGTTATTGCATCAGTAGCTCGGGTGCTCATGACATAAAACAATATATTTTTATACCTGCTCTTAAAGGGACACTGAACCCTATTTTTTTGTTCGTGATTCAGATGCAGTGTTTCCCAACCGCGGTCCTCAAGTACCCCCAACAGTCCTGGTTTTCATTATAGCTGAACTAGAGCACAGGTGAAATAATCAGCTGATGGCTGAGAGCAACTTAGTAACCATGGTTACTGATCAGCTGATTACTTCTTTTTTTTTAACTTTCTTTTTTATTGAGATAAAGATTTGGCATACAAACAAGAGATTGCAACAAAAGATAACATGACTTTTAAGCTAACTCAAAATTAGATACATCGTATAGGTTACATATTATAGTTATTATGTGCTAACAATAATAGCAATCTACTTAAAAAAAAGAAGAAATAATACATCAGTATGCCAATACGCAAATTGACACCTTCATATCTTTCTGCGAGACCACACTTGGGGCACAGATCAAAAAGTAAAATATAACAGTAACTGAAGGTTGCATCAAATGTGAGAGACCACATATGGGTCCCATTATCTTAACCTCAAAGTTTTTTTTTTTTTTTACATGTATTTTTCTTAGGAGGAAGATTCTGGACAAGAATTCACCAGTACAATACATATTAGCCAGATATAGGAAATATTAGAATTCCCTTTTATCCGGATAACTAATCTGTAACCTCCAATCTAAATTGACTGATCCTTACTTAATTTTACCGGAACAGTAGAATATAGTCTCTAGTCCTTGATCCATTTTAAACTGTCCCTTAATCTAGATCTTGTGTTCATCTACCTTATCTAGTTCTTGAGTCCGTCTTGACCTTATGTTCTAATTATGCAGAACCTTCCCTATCTACTCTGACCTAAACTCAAGATTACTCACCACAGTTCTGAAGTTAATCTATTGTTACGAATCAGGGAAGAAAACCAAAAAAAAAGGGGGGGGGGGAAAGGACCGAGGGAAAAAGAGAGAAAAGAGGGGAAGAGAAAAAAAATAAAAATAAAAAATTCCATTCTATTTGTATATAAGTGTACGTCCTACCTTAGCGACTATATGCCCAGCATGACGGTAATGAGCCGTCTAGGATTAATTCTAAGAAAGGTATAGAATCTTGGAAAGGCGAGAGAATATACTGTTGGGTAACTGTGGATTCTCCCTGGATATACTTTTTCCATTTCTTAAAAAATAGACAGACCTGTTTAGCTGCTCCTTTGTCTAATTCTACTATCTCTATCAAGATCTGGTTTCTCACGGCGTTTGTGAATTCAGTAATTGAGGGAGCCACTCTATGCTTCCACCCTTTACATAACTGGTTCCTTGCAATCAAGATTACTAAATTGATGAGAAGTCTGTCTCCAATGTTTTGTGATGGATACATAAAGAATATATGTTGTGCCTCTAATTCTAGCATATCTCTAACTTTTCTGTTCATCCAGTATTGAATTTTGCTCCAGTATTGCGAAATTTTTGGGCAGGACCAGAAATAGTGCAGCAAATCCGCATTTACTTTATGGCATTTAGGGCACATAACCTGTGACTGGGACCACTTAGCAATTCTGGCTGGGGTTAAATAAAAATTGTTTATTACCTTAGCCTGTGATTCTCTCAAATTAATTCTACCTGTGGCTTCTTTTGCTCTGGCAATACTATCCATTATATCCTTATCTAGGAGTTCCGGAAAGATACATGCATATCTCTGTTTACATTGGTTGATGTGGAGTTCACCTTCCTTACTCATTATCTGTTGATACCAGTACGATAGGGCTCTAGCACCTGCTTTGTACAAAGATATCCCTGCCTCAATTTTTAATTGCGCCCAATGTTTACTAAACCTTATGTCATAGTCATTTATAAAATGGCGGATCTGTAAATATGCATAGAAATGCTGGGATGGTAGACTGTATTCCCGTGCAAGGTGTTCAAAAGTCCTGATGTGCCCAGTGAGTGGATCTTTAAGCTGCGATACATATGTCAGGGCTTTAGTTTCCCATATTTGAAATATACTATTGCAGTGTCCTGGTGGAAAGACTGGATTCCCAGTAATCGGTAATAATCTAGAAGTTTGAAACTCTATCCCCAATATATTACAGTATCTCTGCCAGGCGATCACTACGTTTGCAATTGTTACTAATCTAGTTATGTTGCTTGGTAAATTTCTATATGGGCAGTGCAATACTGCCTGTAGGTTGAAGGGTTTAATTAATTCTGTTTCGTATTCAAAATAGGTAACATGGTCTGATTTACTAAGCCAGTCCACCCCGAATTTAGCCAAGGAGACCATATTGTAATATTTTATATTTGGACATGAAAAGCCTCCAAACCGCTTATCCTGAGTCAGTTTATTGAGGGCAATGCGTGAGGTCTTTTTCCCCCAAATAAAAAAAGCACAGGCCTTGTTATAATTGTCAATATCTTTTCTCCAACATTGGTGTGTCCGGTCCACGGCGTCATCCATTACTTGTGGGATATTCTCCTCCCCTACAGGGAAAGGCAAGGAGAGCACACAGCAGAGCTGTCCATATAGCTCCCCCTCTAGCTCCGCCCCCCAGTCATTCTCCTTGCCGCTCTGAACAAGTAGCATCTCCTCGGGGATGGTGAGGAGTTTGTGGTGTCTAATTTTCGTTCCTTTCACAATTTCAGGAACGGACCGGCTAATAACTCCTCTGCCGCTAGACAAGAAGGTAACGCGGCCCAGCCCAAACCCGCTTGGAAGCCCATGCAAGGCTGGAACAAGGGTAAACAGACCAAGAAACCTGCTGCTGCTACCAAGACAGCATGAAGGGGTAGCCCCCGATCCGGGACCGGATCTGGTAGGGGGCAGACTATCTCTCTTCGCTCAGGCTTGGGCAAGAGATGTTCCGGATCCCTGGGTACTAGAAATAGTCTCCAAGGGATACCTGCTAGAGTTCAAGGGACTTCCTCCAAAGGGAAGATTCCACCTGTCTCACTTATCTTCAGACCAGATAAAGAAACAGGCATTCTTACATTGTGTAAGAGACCTATCAAAGATGGGAGTGATAAACCCAGTCCCCTCCGGGGAACAAGGTCTAGGTTTTTACTCAAACCTGTTTGTGGTTCCCAAAAAAGAGGGAACTTTCAGGCCAATCCTGGATTTAAAGATATTAAACAATTTCCTCAGAGTTCCATCCTTCACGTGGCTCTTCCATTCGGTTTAGCCACCGCTCCCAGAATTTTCTCAAAGGTGCTAGGGTCCCTTCTAGCGGTCCTAAGGCCGAGGGGCATTGCAAAAGCTCAGGGCCTATGGTCTCGGGAAGAGTCGCTTCTCCCGATAAACATTTTGGAACTAAGAGCAATATTCAATGCGCTCCTGGCTTGACCTCAGCTAGCGAAAGCCAGGTTCATAAGATTTCAGTCGGACAACATAACGACTGTTGCGTACATCAATCATCAGGGGGGAACAAAGAGTTCCCTAGCGATGAAGGAAGTAACCAAGATCATCCAATGGGCAGAGAATCACTCCTGCCATCTATCTGCTATTCACATCCCAGGAGTAGACAACTGGGAGGCGGACTATTTGAGTCGTCAGACTTTCCATCCGGGGGAGTGGGAACTCCACCCGGAGGTCTTTGCTCAGTTAACCCAATTATGGGGCATTCCAGACATGGATCTAATGGCGTCCCGTCAGAACTTCAAGATTCCTTGTTACGGGTCCAGATCCAGGGATCCCAAGGCGATTCTAGTGGATGCATTAGTGGCGCCTTGGTCGTTCAACCTAGTGTATGTGTTTCCACCGTTTCCTCTCCTTCCCAGGCTCATAGCCAGGATCAAACAGGAAAAGGCCTCGGTGATTCTGATAGCTCCTGCGTGGCCACGCAGGACTTGGTATGCAGACCTGGTGAATATGTCATCGGCTCCACCATGGAAGCTACCTTTGAGACAGGATCTTCTAGTACAAGGTCCATTCGAACATCCAAATCTAGTTTCTCTGCAGCTGACTGCTTGGAAATTGAACGCTTGATTTTATCCAAACGTGGGTTTTCGAATTCTGTGACAGATACTCTGGTCCAAGCCAGAAAACCTGTGACTAGAAAGATTTACCATAAAATATGGCGTAAATATATCTGTTGGTGTGAATCCAAGGGATTCTCCTGGAGTAAAATAAAAATTCCAAGGATTCTCTCCTTTCTCCAAGAAGGTTTGGATAAAGGGTTGTCCGCTAGTTCTCTAAAGGGACAGATTTCTGCTTTATCTGTCTTGTTACACAAACGACTGGCAGCTGTGCCAGATGTACAAGCTTTTGTTCAGGCTTTGGTTAGAATCAAGCCTGTTTACAGAACCATGACTCCTCCTTGGAGTCTAAATTTAGTTCTTTCAGTTCTTCAAGGGGTTCCGTTTGAACCTTTACATTCCATAAATATTAAGTTATTATCTTGGAAAGTACTGTTTTTGGGTGCTATTTCTTCTGCTAGAAGAGTTTCTGAATTATCTGCTTTGCAGTGTAATCCACCCTATCTGGTTTTCCATTCAGATAAGGTTGTTTTGCGTACTAAGCCTGGTTTTCTTCCAAAAGTTGTTTCCAACAAGAATATTAACCAGGAAATAGTTGTTCCTTCTCTGTGTCCGAAACCAGTTTCAAAGAAGGAACGTTTATTACACAATTTAGATGTTGTTCGTGCTTTAAAGTTCTATTTAGAAGCAACAAAGATTTTAGACAAACCTCATCTTTGTTTGTTTGTCGTTTACTCTGGTAAGAGGAGAGATCAAAAAGCTACTGCTACCTCTCTCTCTTTCTGGCTAAAAAGCATTATCCGATTGGCCTATGAGACTGCCGGACGACAGCCTCCTGACCGAATCACAGCTCACTCTACTAGGGCTGTGGCTTCCACATGGGCCTACAAGAACGAGGCTTCTGTTGATCAGATATGTAAGGCAGCGACTTGGTATTCTCTGCACACTTTTGCCAAATTCTACAAATTTGATACTTATGCTTCTTCGGAGGCTATTTTTGGGAGAAAGGTTTTGCAAGCCGTGGTGCCTTCCATTTAGGTAACCTGATTTGCTCCCTCCCTTCATCCGTGTCCTAAAGCTTTGGTATTGGTTCCCACAAGTAATGGATGACGCCGTGGACCGGACACACCAATGTTGGAGAAAACAGAATTTATGCTTACCTGATAAATTACTTTCTCCAACGGTGTGTCCGGTCCACGGCCCGCCCTGGTTTTCCTAATCAGGTTGAAATTTTTTTTTGTCTTTATACACTACAGTCACCACGGCACCCTATAGTTTCTCCTTTTTCTCCTAACCGTCGGTCGAATGACTGGGGGGCGGAGCTAGAGGGGGAGCTATATGGACAGCTCTGCTGTGTGCTCTCCTTGCCTTTCCCTGTAGGGGAGGAGAATATCCCACAAGTAATGGATGACGCCGTGGACCGGACACACCGTTGGAGAAAGTAATTTATCAGGTAAGCATAAATTCTGTTTTTTGTGTAATAATAGTGGTAAATTCTGTAGCAAAAAAAGAAATTTTGGGAAGATAATAGTCTTGATGACGTTAATACGGGCTGAAATCGATAAATAGTATAGGTTCCATCTTGCGAGATCGTGTTGCAGATTTTGGAAAAGATCTTTGAAATTCAGCTGATACCAGGAAGCTGGGTTCTTACTGATCTTAATACCTAGATAGTTAATACTCTGTACTTCTTTAAAATTGTCAGAATAGCTAAATCTATCTTTCCTGATCCAGAGAATTTCTGATTTACTAATATTTATCTTATATCCAGAGAAGGAGCTGAAAATATTTAGTATTTTCATAAAGCATGGTATAGAATGCTTTGTGTTTTGTAGGAATATTAATAAATCATCTGCATATAGTGTCACAGACACCTTCTGATTTCCCACCAAGATTGGTGGGAGAGTTTTCCTAAGATATATAGCGAGGGGTTCTAATGCGATGTCGAATAATATTGGCGAAAGCGGACAACCCTGACGTGTTCCTTTGCCTAGAGTAATGCTTTGTGATAATTCACCATTGATGAGAAGTTGAGACCTGGGTTTTTTATACACTAACCCGATCAAATCGACCAGGGCGCCGGAGAAACCAAACTTCTTCAATGAATTAATTAGGTGGTCCCAGATAATTGAATCAAAAGCCTTCTCGGCGTCCACAGTGAGCAAAGCTATGTCTTCTCCCTGAGTTCTCTTTCCGGCGCCCTGGTCGATCCGATGGAGATAGTCCACTGTGGTGAGAACTCTACGCATGTGTCTGACTGCGTTTCTTCCTGCAATAAATCCTGTCTGGTCGGGATGGATAATATCTGTAATAAATTTTTTTAACCTGTCTGCGATGAGGGACATTAATATTTTGTAGTCTTGGTTGAGAAGCGAAATCGGACGGTATGACGCAACGTTGGTTGGATCCTTCGCTTTCTTGTGAATCAAAGTTACTACAGAGTCAGAGAAATAGACTGAATTCATGTCTTTCTGCAAGTAATACTGATTAAAGAGTCTATTTAGAGTGCCCGCTATTTCTGACGCCGTAATTTTGAAAAACTCTGCCGGCAGACCGTCCGGCCCTGCCACTTTGCCGAGTTTGGAGTTTTTTATGGTTTCTAGTATTTCTGTTTCAGTAATAGGAGCGTTAATTATCTGTAACGCTTCACGTGATATTTGGGGGACATCTAAACCCAGCCAGAATTGCTCTTTGTGCTTCTCATTCACAACTTCCCTTGCGTATAAATTACTATAATACTCAAAGAAAATCCTGCTGATTTCCTCTTTATTACTAAAGAGTTTCCCCTCAGACCTAATTGAGAAAATCTGATTAGATTTTTTCCTAAATTTAACCAACCTTGCCAGATGTTTAGCCGATATACCCTGACTTCCCTGAAATGACGCCCTATTCCTCAGTTCTTCATATGCCCCGACCTTAATTAGGTAATTTTCTCTGTCCGTTCTTGCAGCTCTGTAAGAGTCCCAATTCTCTTTATTGGGTGTTCTGAGGTATTTTGCGTATTTATTTTTGAGTTGGTTTGATAATTGTAACTCTCTTGCTTTCTTTTCTTTATTTCTTTTAATCATATAGGCTCTTATTTCCCCCCGCATGACCGCTTTCCCAGCTTCCCAGAACACCTCAACTTTGTTTAAGTAATCCCGGTTTTGTGTGGAATACTCTCCCCATCTTTGCTGCAACCAGTTTTTACATTTTTGTACATATATTGAGGAAAACGAAATGTGTTCGAAGTTTTATTGGAGAGGGTATTCCACACAATCCTTAAGCCAATTATCGCATGATCCGACAAAATAATCTCTGAGATGTGCGACTCTATGTTGTTTCTCATAATATAATCATCTACCAAGAACATATCGATTCGGGAGAAATTTTTGTGGGTACCTGATTCGCATGTAAATTCCCGGGTGTCTGGGTGTTGGATTCGCCAGACATCGTGAAGTTTTAGCGTACGTGCAAACCTCTGCAGGTATTTGGCTTCCCTATTATTGGATGCTCTACTCCTGATTCTATGCCGGTCTAGCTCAGGGCACATAGTGCTGTTAAAGTCTCCAGCTACTATCAAGTTCTGTCCAATGTATGGGGATATAACTTTAGTCAGTTTGTCCCAGAACTGGAAGTCCCAGCTATTTGGGGCATATAAATTACACAGTGTCCAGATCTTTTGGTCTATCTTCAGTTGCAATACTATATATCTCCCCCCTGGATCCAGTTCCTGCTTGATAATCGTGTATGCTAGATCCCTGCCCAGTATAATTGCTACGCCTTTTTTGCGTTTTTCGCAAGGTGTGGCGATTATTTCAGTTATCCAATTTGTTTTTAACTTTCCTATCTCTGCCTTCTTAAGATGTAATTCCTGGAGTAAGATAATGTCTGGGTGCTGTTTTTTTGCTAACTTGAGAACATTCTTGCGTTTACTTGGAGATGTAATTCCCCCTACATTCCATGAAATTATATTTAGTGAATTACTCATTTATTGTAACTCTAAACAACTTGTGTGAAATATATATATATATATATAAAAAAAAGAAAAAAAAAAAAAAAAAAGAATGAAAGATAGAAAGCCGGTCCCTCCCCCCCCTTACCCATTAGTCCTATCCAAATCACCTTTTTAGTCTCCAGAGCCATCGATTACCCTGCTCTTTGAAAGCTGCTTAAACGTCTATGCTATTGTCTCTGCAAAACTCCTTGGCCTCTTCAATTGTATTTAATGCAATGACGCCATCCATGCCCAGTACCGTGATTTTTGCTGGGTACTTCATAGTTGCCTTCAGCCCTGCCTTTATCAAGCCCGAGCAGAATGGCGCCATTGCACGTCTTTTTGTCGAGGTTTCTATTGAGTAGTCCTGAAATAGTAGAATCTGTTTGGTATCTATGGTGAGTGTCTGAGTCTGTCTGTATTTCTGCATAATTTTAACTTTGTCTTGGAAGTTTAAGTATTTTATCATGACCATTCTTGGTCGCGTGCTGCCATCTTTTGACTGTCTTATGATGCCTACCCTATGTGCTCTCTCTACCTGTATTCCTCCTTCTACAACTTGTATGCCCAGAAGCTTGGGTAGAGTTTGGGAGCTAAATAATAGGAGATCTTCAAACTCTCTGGACTCTGGTAGTCCTATGACACGCACGTTACTCCTCCTAGACCTATCCTCTAAGTCCTCAATCTTAGCTTTTAGTGCTTTTATCTCTTCTGAGTGCGTGTCAATAGCAGATTCCTGATTATAATGTCTATCCTCTATGCAGGAGATTCGATTTTCTACCTCTACTAGTCTACTTGCAAATTGCTTTATTTCACTTGAGATCTCTAAGATCTCGCCCTTGATTATTTCAAATTGCGGCAGAATTAAATCTGCCAATTGATTCTTAGTAAGTTGTTTTTCCAGATTCGGATCTGGACTTCTAAAAGAAACTTCTTGTAGATTCTCCTGTAGGGGTTTTTGTTTTTTATCCCTCCTCGGAGGCATAGCTGGGGATTTATTTTTGGGGTTTGTAATGTATTTCTCCATTTATTATGTAAATGCCAACTTCCCTGCTTATCCACTAAAATGGAAGAGAGAGGCTACTGAGCACTACTACTATAACCCTTTTGGGGTTTGGTAATTGACCCTTTCTGATCTGTGACCTGGCCTTTTTGTCCAAGTAAGTTCTTTTAGTATTATAGTTGCTCAAACGAAAAATGCTTTTTTAAGAAAAAAAGACAGGATCTAAGTTAAAATAACAGTTTGTCCATTTGCACATTCATATACAGTAAGACTCAGGACTGACCGGAATTGCTATTACCAGATAACTATAAACATTACAACTCCAGTCTTTCAGAGATACACAGATTCATCTCCTCAAAATATGAACAACAGGTAGCTTAGATTCACTTATAACAGAATATACACAGAGAAATTTTAAACTATATAGACATGCAACACATCTCCTCTCTTTAAATTCTTAAATGATATTTAGACCAAAATTTTTGGCAGCTTATTGTGTGTCCCTATAGTCTAACTCTGTTCAGGTCATACAGTACCGAATTACAATATATATAGTCGGATTCTAGGCCTTCCACAGTTATAGATTATATCATCGATATTTCAAATTACGATATCAATTACCACTTACTTATGGTTGTTAATATTTGTATATACTAATATTGCTCAGTGTATAAACTGACTATTGCAAGTTACTCCTATAGCACACAATCATTCAGTGTCACTGTGATTTACAGGTTGTAAATAGGATAAACACCATCTAAGCAGAAGCTAAGAAAAAGATAAAATAAATTAGCTTGCAAATTGTTTCAACATGTCACTTCAAGGATAACAGTTCGAGCAAATGCAGATTCATATCCTCAAAATATGAACAACAGGCAGCTTAGATTCACTTATAACAGAATATACACAGAGGAATTTTAAACTATATAGCCATACAACACAGCTCCTCTCTTTGGATTCTTAAATGATATTTGGACCAAAATTTTTTGGCAGCTTATTGTATGTCCCTATAGTCAAAATCTATTCAGGTCCTACAGTGCAGAATTACAATATAAATAGTCAGATTCTAGGCCTTCCACAATTATAGAATATATCCTTAATGTTTCAATCTAAGATATCCATTACCACTTACTTATGATTGTTATTATTTATATATACTAATATTGCTCAGTGTATAAACTGACTATTGCAAGTTGCTCCTATAGCACACAAACACTCAGTAACACTGTGATTTACAAGTTGTAAATAGGGTAAATACCCCCTAAGCAGGAGCTAAGAGAAAGAAAAAAATAAATTAGCTTGCAAATTGTTTCAAAATGTCACTTTTGAGGATAACAGTTCGAGCAAATGCACTCAGTGTTTCAAGTTCAATTGATAACCCAATTTCAGTCCATATACTTTTGGCTCTTGCAGTACGCTTAAGCCTTTTTCAACGAAGGGAAACTATAATTTGGTATCACAGCCTTTAAGAAGTGATATACCTGACGACATAATGAATATTAAAAGTACTTGCGCTTTGTGGACATTTCTGAAAAGTCAGCGTATCTTTCACAACAGGGAGATTTTAGATCCGCTCCTCTGGCCTCCTTGCTTTGCCTCCAACTGTTGCAGAGCTGTGTTTTCTGCTGTACACTTGACCGAGAGGTGGGTTGTTCAGCTTAGGTGTTTGAATAAGTATTGCTCAGGTAAAAGCCTCCCACATTCGTTAGCAGATCACTGGCTTTCAGACCGTCTGGGGGCGATGCAGATATGAATCTGTTCAGCTAACAGGTCCAGTCAACCTCCCTCTAGACCGAAGATGTTAATGTTTGATCCCTCAGTAGATAACAACAGAATTCAAACCATGGCAGTGAGATACTGCACTCTCTCCGCCGTCCCCGGGGTCCCGACAATAGACTTTGCTGTGCGCTGTTATGCGCTAATTCAGCTTTAGAGTCCAAGCAGCGACGCTGCCTACATTAGCCTTGAGTTGAGGTTCAGTTCCTAGGGTAGTGCTCTTACCCCTTCGCTGCTGGCTGGACCGGTTCCAAGAGACCCCGTGCACTGAGGATTTAAGCCTCCACCAAGAGAGGCGGCGCCGCGCGCCGCGGCCCAGCTTCGGCAGCTGAAGGTGAGCCCCCGGTGTGGTCGTCTGAGAGGGCAGCCTAGAGAGAACCTTACGCGTAGAGGGTAGCAAGTTTCCAGCGGCTAGCTTCCGCAAACAGCAAGTCCCTTTTTGTTTGCTTCAGGCTAAGTGGTTTGACGGACTCTGCGGTAGTGACTCTGGCTAAGGAGCCTCAGGCAGCTTTATTAGACTTCCCCGTCTTACCCCTTGCAGCAGTGGGGTAGTGTCCTAGGGAGTATACCGGGTACTCCAGCAACGGACTGTGACGGCGGCTTGATCTTTCACGAGCTCTTTCGGGCAGCACGCCAGATTCGCGTGCTCCGTCTAGCTCCGCCTACAGGAAGTCCCACCGATCAGCTGATTACTTCACCTGTGCACTGGTTCAGCTGTAATGAAAACCAGGACTGTTGGGGGTACTTGAAGACCGCGGTTGGGAAACACTGAGATAGAGCATGCAATTTTAAGCAACTTTCTAATTTACTCCTATTATCAATTTTTCTTTGTTCACTTGCTATCTTTATTTGACAAAGAAGGCATCTAAGCTTCTTTTTTGGTTCAGTACTCTGGACAGCACTTTTTTATTGGTGGTTGAATTTATCCACCAATCAGCAAGAACAACCCAGGTTGTTCACCAAAAATGGGCCAGTATCTAAACTTACATTTCAAATAAAAGATACCAAGAGAATGAAGAAAATTTGATAATAGTAGTAAATTAAAAAGTTGCTTAAAATTTTATGCTCTATCTGAATCACGAAAGAAAAAAAAAATTGGGTTCATTGTCCCTTTAATGACAGATTAGAGATTCAGTCACAAACTGGTGAAGACGTCCAGGCTTAAATGATCATTAAATACAGTGAAATTGCCTAATCAACAAAGTCATAATAAAAACACAATGAAATAACACGCTAAATTTCAAATGAGCAGATTTTTACATTTTCATCAATTTGCCAGAATCCTATATCATGTGACAGCCATCAGCCAATCGCAGACTCCTCTACACTTGTGCATGCTCAGTAAGAGCTGATGTCTCAAAGTGTGCATATAAAAATGTGTACATATTGATATTGGAAGTAAATTGCTAAGTGGTTTTATTTTATTGCCTGATATATCTGAAGCATGAATGGGACCATAAACTCATATATCTACAGATGAAAATAATAATTAAAAAATCTATGTCTGTCTATCTATCCAAATTTTTTTCTTTCATGATTCAGATAGAGCAGGCAATTTTAGGCAACTTTCTAATTTACTCCTACTATCAATTTTTTCTTCGTTCTATTGCTATCTTTATTTAAAAAGCAGGAATGTAATGCTTAGGAGCCGGCCCATTTTTTGTTCGGAACCTGGGTTACGCTTGCTTATTGGTGGCTAAATGTAGCAACCAATAAGCGAGCTCTATCCAGGGCACTGAACCTAAAATGTGCTGGCTCCTAAGCTTACATTCTTGCTTTTTAAATAAAGATAGCAAGAGATCGAAAATTTGATAGGAGTAAATTAGAAAGTTGCAAAAAAATTGCTGCTCTATCTGAATCAGTATCATAAATCCTTTTGAAAAAATGTAATAAAAGTGATGTTCAGGTGAAAACTAATAGGTAATATATTTGTAATGTTTTATAACCCAGAGGTCCCTTAATCAGCCTGCCAAGGGCCATACAACAGCCAGTGAAACAGTCAGCGGTGAGGGCAGTTTGCTTGCACTGCCAACCACACTAAAACTGAAAGAAAAAGAAAACTATAACTACACATAAGGGAGGTTAAAGGACAGTAAACACCTTAAGATATAAAATGGTATCTTATATAACATTTAATGATGGGAATACCTAGGTAGGCTCAGGAGTTTTTGTATGTCCGGACCACAATATGGCTGCATTGTTTGTAATCATGTTTTAACTATGTTTTACATTGTTTAGCACTAGAGGGCAGTAGTTTGGAAAGAAAATAGCAAATTTGACATTGTAGATTTATGTATAGTTAATAATTTTACACAACTTTCCAATTAACTTTTATTATAAACATTTGCTTCATTCTCTTGATATCCTTTGCTGTAGGATCAGCAATGCAATACTGTGAGCTAGCTGAACACACTGGGTGAACCAATGACAAAGCACATATGTACCGCCACAAATCACTAGCTAGCTACCATGAGAGCATTGCTGCCCTTGAGCCTATCTAGGTATTATTTTTAACAAAGGATACAAAGAGTACAAAGCAAATTAGAGAATGGAAGTAAACTGGAAAGTTGTTTAAAATTGCTCTATCGGAATCATGAAAGTTTAATTTCGACTAAACTGTACCTTTAACCCCTTAACGACCATAACGTACCCTTTACGTCGCTGGTCCTAAAGGGTTTTTTGATCTGTAATAGCGCTGGTCTCGCTGCCAGTGGCAAGACCACGCTATTACAGCATCCCTACCTCCTACAAGTCTCCTGTTATAGCGTGGTCTTGCTGCTGGCTGCAAGAGCCGCGCTATCAAAAACTCAAGCCGCATAAAAAGACCAGCGACATAAGGGGTTAATACTCCTGTCCTATGTATAGGTTACACACAGTTCATTAATGAGGTTACATAGATATTTATACAGAAAATGTGTTGCAATTGATAATAAAATGTATGCTTACCTGATAAATTTCTTTCTTTCCGGACAATGGAGAGTCCATGACCTCATTCCAATCACTAATGGGATATTCACTTCTGGCCAGGAGGAGGAGGCAAAGAGCACCCCAGCAAAGCTGTTAAGTGTCACTTTCCTTACCCTTAACCCCCAGTCATTCAGCCGAAGGGAAATGGAAAAAGAAGATAACACAAAGGTGTAGAGGTCCCTGAGGTTTGGAAAAAAAATGACTGTCTAATCTTAAAGGAGGGGTTGTGGACTCTCAGTGTCTGGGGAAAAAAATAAATTTATCAGGTAAGCATAGATTTTATTATCTTTCCTAAGACATGGAGCGTCCACAACGTCATTCCAATTACTAGTGGGAACCAATACCCAAGCTAGAGGACACGGAATGAACAGGGAGCGAGAACAAGACAGGCAGACCTAAACAGAAGGCACCACCGCTTGAAGAACCTTTCTACCAAAGAGGCCTCAGCCGAGGCAAAAGTAATCAAATTTGGAAAAAGTATGCATAGAGGACCATGTTGCAGCCTTGCAAATCTGTTCCACAGAAGCTTAATTTTTCAAAGCCCAAGAAGAGGAGACAGCCCTAGTGGAATGAGCCATAATTCTCTCAGGAGGCTGCTTTCCAGCAGTCTCATAGGCAAAACGAATCATACTTCTCAACCAGAGGGAAAGAGAAGTAGCCTTTTGACCCTCACGCTTTCCTGAGAAACAAACAAACAGGACAGAAGAGTGGCGAAAATCCTTAGTAGCCTGTAGGTAGAAATTTAGAGCGCGCACAACATCCAAGTTGTGCAACAGACGTTCCTTATGAGAAGAAAGAATTACGACAGAAAGAAGGAACAACAATAACCACCTTAGGGAGAAACCCCAATTTAGTACGAAGGACCGCCTTATCCGCATGAAAAATAAGGTAAGGCAAATCGCACTGCAGAGCCAAGAATTCAGAAACACTGCGAGCAGAAGAAATAGCGATAAGAAACAAAACTTTTGAAGATAGCAACTTAATATCTACAGAATGCATTGGCTCAAACGTAGCCTGCTGCAAAACTCCAAGGCTCCAAGGAGGAGCAACAGGTTTAAACACGGGCCTGATTCTGACCAGGGCCTGACAAAAGGATTGAACATATGGCACATTCACCAGACGCTTATGTAAAAGAATAGATAATGCAGAAATCTGACCTTTCAGAAAACTGACTGACAACCCTTTCTCCAGACCTTCCTGGAGAAAAGACAAAATTCTAGGAATCCTGACCCTACTCCAAGAGAAGCCCTTTAATTCACACCAATAAAGGTATTTACGCCATACCTTATGGTAAATTTTACGAGTAACAGGCTTGCGAGCCTGAAGCATGGTATCAATGACTGACTCAGAAAACCCACGCTTTGCCAGAATTAAGCGTTCAATCTCCATGCAGTCAGCTTCAGAGAAATGAGATTTGCATTGTGGAAAGGACCCTGAGTTAGAAGGTCCTTCATCATAGGTGACCTCCAAGGAGGAAGAGATGACATCTTTACTAGGTCTGCAAACAAGATCCTGCAAGGCCATGCAGGAGCTATTAGAATTACAGAAGCTCTCCTGTTTTATATGAGCAATGACTCATGGAAGGAGCACAAACTGAGGAAACAGGTAAGCTAGACTGAAAATACCAAGGAACCGCATCTATCAGGGCAGCCTGAGAATCTCTTGACCTTGAACCTTACCTTGGAAACTTGGCACTCTTGACGAGATGCCATCAGATCCAACTCCGGCACCCCCCACTCGAGGGTTAACCTGGAGAACACTCCCCGGGATGAAAAGTCTGTCTGCTCAGAAAATCCGCCTCCCAGTTGTCCATTCCTGGAATGTGGATGGCAGATAGAAGACAATTGTGAGCTTCCGCCCACTGAATAATCCAAGCCACCTCCTTCATAGCCAAGGAACTTAGAGTTCCTCCCTGGTGGTTGATGTAAGCCACTGAGGTGAAGTTGTCCGGCTGGAACCTTATAAACCGGGCTAAGGACAATTGAGGCCAAACCATCAGAGCATTGAAGATCGCTCTCAACTCCAAGATGTTTATGGGGAGAGAAGACTCCTCTGGAGTCCATAGACCCTGAGCCTTTAATGAGTGCCAGACTGCTCCCCAGCCTAGCAGGTTGGCGTCCACGTCCGTGGTCACAATCACCCAGGAGGGTCTCCGGAAGTATGTGCCCTGAAACAGATGATACTGAGAACTCTACCACGAGAGAGAGTCTCTTGTCAACTGGTCCAGATCTATCCTCTGAGACAGATCTGAATGGTCTCCGTTCCATTGTCTGAGCATGCACAAATGGAATTGAGCAAAGGGAATGATGTCCATGGAAGTGACCATCAGACCAATTGACTCCATACATTAAGCCACTGATGGCCGAACAGTAGACTGCAGAGAGAAGCAAGAGGAGAGAAGCTTGGATTTTCTGACCTCCTTCAGAAAAATATTCATAGATTTTCAAGATCTCTGTATGAGAATTTGCTTGTTGAAAAGATGGCGCCTGAACCAATATGTCATCCAGGTAAGGCACCACCGCAATTCCCTGATACCTGACAACTTCCAAAGGAGCCCCCAGAAACCTTGAAAAAATTCTGGGAGCTGTGGCAAGGCTAAACGAAAGAGCAACAAACTGAAAGTGCTTGTCTAAAAAAGTGCTTGTCTAAAAAAAGCGAATCTCAAAAATTAGTGATGATCCCTGTGGATGGGAACATGAAGATTACGCGTCCTTCAGGTCTATGGTCATCATAAACTTACCTTCTTGGACCAAAGGAAGAATTGAACAAATGGTTTCCATCTTGAAGGACAGCACCCTGAGAAATTTGTTGAGACACTTTAGGTCTAAAATGGGTGGAAAAGTTCACTCTTTTTTTGGGAAGCAGAAACAGGTTTGAATAGAATTCTAGACCCTGTTCCCTTAGTGGAACTGTAACAATCACTCCCAGGGAGAAAAGGTCCTGAACGCAGTTTAAGAATTCCTCTCTTCCTGGTCTGCAGATAATCTTGAGAGGAGCAATCTGCCCCTGGGAGGACAAGTCTTGAAGTCTATTTTGTAACCCTGAGATACTATGTCCACAGCCCAAGGGTATGGGACATCGCGTATCCAAGCTTGTTGAAACAAGGAAAGTCTGCCCCCCACTTGATCCAGCACTGGACTGGGGGCTGACCCTTCATGCTGACTTAGTCGCAGATGAAGGCTTCTATAATTGTTTCCACTTATTCCAAGTTTGATTGGGTCTCCAAGAGGACTTGGACTGCTCCGGCTTTGAGGAGGAAGAAGAAGACTTTTGACCCTTGAAGTTACGAAAGAAACGAAAATTAGAATTTTGATGCCCCTTAGGTCTATTCTTCTTGTATTGTGATAGAAAAGACCCATTTCCACCTGTAATTTCATAAATGATCTCCGCCAGACAAGGACCAAACGGGGACCCTTGTAAGATAACGATAGGAGCTTGGAATTGTAACATCAGCTGACCAAGATTTTAGCCACAGAGCCCTGTGGGCTAGGACAGTGAAGCCAGGCAACTTGGCTCCCAGTCTAATGACTTGCATGTTAGCATCAGAGATAAAGGAATTGGCTAGTTTGAGAGCCTTAATCCTATCTTTGATCTCCTCCAACGGAGTCTCCTCTAAAATCAATTCAGACAAAGCATTGCACCAATAAGATGCTGCACTTGTCACTGTGGCAATACAAACTGCAGGTTGCCATTGTAGACCCTGATGAACATACGTTTTCTTTAAATAAGCCTCCAGCTTTTTGTCCATGAGATCCTTAAAAGAACAGCTATCCTTAATAGGAATCGTAGTTCTCTTAGCCAGAGTAGAAATAGCCCCTTCTACTTTAGGCACTGTGCGCCATGAGTCTCGAATGGAGTCAGCAACAGGAAACATCTTTTTTTTTTTAAAAACAGGAGACGGAGAGAAAGGTATATCAAGTTTGTCTCATTCCTGTGCAATGATCTCCGACACACGGTGTGGAACAGAAAAAACACTTCCACTGAGTAAGAAACATCATAGTATTTGTTAAGCTTACTAGATTTCTTAGGGTTGACAGCGACAGAAGCATTGGAGTCGTCTAAAGTAGACAGAACCTCCTTAAAGGGACAGTCTAGTCCAAAACAAACTTTCATTATTCAGACAGGGCATATAATTGTAAACAATTTTCAAATTTACATCTATCACCAATTTTTCTTTGTTCTTTTTGTATTCTTAGTTGAAAGCTAAACCAAGGAGAATCATATGCTAATTTCTAAGTCCTTGAAGGCCACCTCTCATCTCAGAGCATTTTGACAGTTTTTCACCACTAGAGGGTGGTAGTTCATGTGTTTCATATAGATAACACTGTGCTCATGCACGTGCAGCTCCTAGAAGCCAGCACTTATTGGCTAAAATGCAAGTCTGTCAAAAGAACTGATATAAGGGGGCAGTTTGCAGAGGCTTAGATACAAGATAATCATAGAGGTACAAATTAGATTAATATAACTACGTTGGTTATGCAAAACTAGGGAATGGTTAATAAAGGGATTATCTATCTTTTAAAACAATAAATATTCTGGTGTAGACTGTCCCTTTAAGCAGTAAACGCAGGTGTTCAAGCTTAAATCTGAAGTTTACTTCTTTAGAATCAGACAAAGAATTTATACTGTCAAATTCTGAGATTTCACCCTCAGAGGCTACTGAGGTATCCTCCTCATCAGACTTATGAAGGAGGTCAACCTTCGCAGCAGCAGATGGGACAGACACCTTACTATCAGAAAAAAGCTTTGTTTTCCTCTTGCGCTTCACCATCATGGGAAAAGCAGATAAATCCACAGATACCGCAGAACTGTGCAGCAATATCTGTTGGCAAATATACTCCTCCAGGAGGCTGAGAGGAACTGCAGGGCACAGTTTGTGAAGCCGTTAAGGCTTGCAACGTTTGAGGAGAAAGCTGTGGCATTGCCTGAACAGCATCATCCTGAGAGACACCAAACTTAGAATTGATACATTTATCTTTAAGCTTTAGGGTCATAGCTAAACAAGAGGAGCAAAATTGCATAGGTAAAACAATTTGGGCCTCTAAACATAATAAACATTTATCTAATGACCCAGACTCCTGTTCAGTGTCCATAACTAGGAAATTAGCCCAAAAATATTATGACATAGAAAAAACAACTATCCATTTAAGAAGGAACTGCTTCAAAGTGCAACAACGGTAGGATTGTACACAAACAAATAAAAAAACACACCTCTACACCCCAGAGAGACTGAGGTGTCCTACCGTATCACTAGTAATTGAAAGAGGACGAGAGAAGAGCTCAAAAAATGTATCTTGCAGCTGCCGCAGAGGAGAACTCACTGAAGCCGACACTGCTCCGTTCAGCATACAGACGGAAGATCGGCGTGTCACGTGAGTGGCAGGATCAGAAGCCGGCCCATTTTTGATGAACAACCTGGGTTGTTCTTGCTGATTGGTGGATAAATTAATCCACCAATAAACAAGTGCTGTCCAGGGTTCTGGACTTTCTTTTTCAAATAAAGATAGCAAGAGAACGAAGAAAATTTGATAATAGAAGTAAATTAGAAAGTTGCTTAACATTGCATGCTCTATCTGAATCACGAAAGAAAACATTTGGGTTCAGTATCCCTTTAAGTATTTAATTGACCCAATTTGTAGCACAAGGGATGCAGGATGCAACTATTTTCTGATACAGGATTATGCCAGTTCTCTTTGCGTGAATCCAGTACAGGGAGTGCAGAATTATTAGGCAAATGAGTATTTTGACCACATCATCCTCTTTATGCATGTTGTCTTACTCCAAGCTGTATAGGCTTGAAAGCCTACTACCAATTAAGCATATTAGGTGATGTGCATCTCTGTAATGAGAAGGGGTGTGGTCTAATGATATCAACACCCTATATCAGGTGTGCATAATTATTAGGCAACTTCCTTTCCTTTGGCAAAATGGGTCAAAAGAAGGACTTGACAGGCTCAGAAAAGTCAAAAATAGTGAGATATCTTGCAGAGGGATGCAGCACTCTTAAAATTGCAAAGCTTCTGAAGCGTGATCATCGAACAATCAAGCGTTTCATTCAAAATAGTCAACAGGGTCGCAAGAAGCGTGTGGAAAAACCAAGGCGCAAAATAACTGCCCATGAACTGAGAAAAGTCAAGCGTGCAGCTGCCAAGATGCCACTTGCCACCAGTTTGGCCATATTTCAGAGCTGCAACATCACTGGAGTGCCCAAAAGCACAAGGTGTGCAATACTCAGAGACTTGGCCAAGGTAAGAAAGGCTGAAAGACGACCACCACTGAACAATACACACAAGCTGAAACGTCAAGACTGGGCCAAGAAATATCTCAAGACTGATTTTTCTAAGGTTTTATGGACTGATGAAATGAGAGTGAGTCTTGATGGGCCAGATGGATGGGCCCGTGGCTGGATTGGTAAAGGGCAGAGAGCTCCAGTCCGACTCAGACGCCAGCAAGGTGGAGGTGGAGTACTGGTTTGGGCTGGTATCATCAAAGATGAGCTTGTGGGGCCTTTTCGGGTTGAGGATGGAGTCAAGCTCAACTCCCAGTCCTACTGCCAGTTTCTGGAAGACACCTTCTTCAAGCAGTGGTACAGGAAGAAGTCTGCATCCTTCAAGAAAAACATGATTTTCATGCAGGACAATGCTCCATCACACGCGTCCAAGTACTCCACAGCGTGGCTGGCAAGAAAGGGTATAAAAGAAGAAAATCTAATGACATGGCCTCCTTGTTCACCTGATCTGAACCCCATTGAGAACCTGTGGTCCATCATCAAATGTGAGATTTACAAGGAGGGAAAACAGTACACCTCTCTGAACAGTGTCTGGGAGGCTGTGGTTGCTGCTGCACGCAATGTTGATGGTGAACAGATCAAAACACTGACAGAATCCATGGATGGCAGGCTTTAGTCCTTGCAAAGAAAGGTGGCTATATTGGTCACTGATTTGTTTTTGTTTTGTTTTTGAATGTCAGAAATGTATATTTGTGAATGTTGAGATGGTATATTGGTTTCACTGGTAAAAATAAATAATTGAAATGGGTATATATTTGTTTTTTGTTAAGTTGCCTAATAATTATGCACAGTAATAGTCACCTGCACACACAGATATCCCCCTAAAATAGCTATAACTAAAAACAAACTAAAAACTACTTCCAAAAGTATTCAGCTTTGATATTAATGAGTTTTTTGGGTTCATTGAGAACATGGTTGTTGTTCAATAATAAAATGAATCCTCAAAATACAACTTGCCTAATAATTCTGCACTCCCTGTATGTATGTTTGTGGGTCAGTTATGTGTGTTTAAAAACTTTACTGGTACCAGTCGGTGAAGCTTTTTAAAAGCTGTATGATGAGAGTCAGATTAGCAATCTTTACATGTTTGCAGTTTTTTTTACTCAGTGTAAAAATTACATAACATTTATATGTTAAAAATAAACAAAAAAAACCCTTTAGGAATAATACAGAGCAATTCAACCACTAAAAAATGTAAATCTCCTGCTCTGTATCATACTCACTACCCGAAGTGCACAATACAACTGTTCCAAAGCTGTGAATATGTGCTGCCTCTTACACGGAGTGCAATAATACCTCCGCTCCAAGATTGCGGCACACAGTATGAAGGGCAGAGCGTCTTCAACTGGCACCAGTAAAGGTTTAAATAAGAGAATTCAGCAACCGGATGAAAAACCATAGCTTTGTGAGTTGTGTCCATTAGTTAAATGTCCGTGTTAAGTGCAGTAAATTCAGTTTAATAGCACATTATTTTCTTCTGGTGGAACAATAACAAATGTAACCCTTTATGTTCATTTAAATCCCATGTACACACATACAGCAGTTTTAGGCATATCATATGATTTTGTAATGATTGTGGGATTTCTGCTGCTGCGTCCATCTGTGTGGTGTTTGTCAAGCTGTGATTATTGGATGCCAGCTCCTCACGTCCTGCTGTTGTAATGCTGAGCGTATGGTCTGTTAATACGCAGCATGCAGAGTGTTTTAGATACAATAAAACCACAACAAATGGTTTGATGGCAGTTTCTGCCCACAATCAAGCTGAATAGCATACACAATTCTTGTCTATTACAAATGGTGCACTAACTGTTTTGTGGGAATGATACTGGGTTTATCATGGCTGTTTGCTGGCGTCAGATGCACGTATTACAAGTTGAAAGTAAATGAGAATACGTGAGTGCAATTGCGATTTATTGTACAATAATTACTGCAACCTCAAAGCTCTGGTTGACTGTTACGTGAGACAAAAAAGTGTCACAAAACACATTAAAAAAACATTTAAAAGTAGTGCGTTTGTGTGTGTATTTATATAATTATGTGTATATATGTATTTACAGCCATATATACACATATAAACACATAAATACATATGTATACATATGCAGTCAAGTAGATGAAAACATGTTAAAGCATATTTATGCAATATTCATATTTAATAAAGTGTTATACTGTGTATTTCCTGTAAATATTTCTCATTCCAATGTTCTGTGCATAGCAGAATATATTATATGTATTTTTAAATAGATATTCCTATATATATCTGTATATAGCTATACCTATATTAAATCATCTATATATAGAGGTATAGATATATAGCATCATATATATATATATATATATATATATATATATATATATATATATATATATATAGGAATATGTATTTATGAATAAATAGAACATATTCTGCTATGTGAAGAACATTGGAATGTAAAATAATCATGTTTTCATGTCCGGTTAGTGCATTTAAGAAAATAGGATTGGGTTTATGTGCGAGTAGGTTTCCCCCCCCCCACACACACACACTTTTTCCGCAATTGACTTTTATGGCAGAATACTTTAAGCGTGCATTTATAGTTCTTTTAATTAAAAAACAAAACAAAAAAGACTCTATTCTTAGATGTAAATTACATGAACATGGGTCAAAATAAATAATGGAAGTATATAGCAAAGTTGTTTTACCACACATAACTAAACATTTTTAAAATCAGTCTGATCAGTCTGAATATGTCACCCCTAGAATATTTCAAGGAAGGGATGACAGAAGGGTAGATTTATGAAATGTCAGATTAGGAAGTTTGGCGTAAAGCGCAACAAGTAGCAGCAGAAAGCACATGAAAATGAAATATATGACCCAGACATAAACTTGGCCAATGGAGCTAGTAATTCAGCTAAGGTAGATAGATTTTTAAATGGTCTCATGGATAACTTCTTGTCACAAATAATAGAAGGGCCTACTAGGAATAAAGCTATATTGGATTTAGTGCTATCAAACAATACATATATAATATCAAACATAGAAGTCAAAGAACATTTGGGTAACAATGATCATAACATGGTCACATTTGAATTCACTTTCCGTAAGCAGGGTTAGACTAAAACTTAATTTTAAGAAAGCAAAAATTAAATGATTTAAGGAAATTGTTAAATATAAAAAGTAAAAATACAGTGGATCAATGGATAACATTTAAAATTTTGTTAAATATACATATCAACACATACCACATGGTTATAAAAGTAAAATAAATAAATACAAGCCATTGTGGATAAATAAAAATGTATTAAATGTGTAGGGCATTTAAATTATTTAAAGAAAATAGTACAGACTCAACATACCAAATATATAAGGAATGTAACAAAGCATGCACAAAAGCAATTAAATTAGCCAAAATTGAAAATTAATGATTAATTGCAGAGGATTCTAAGTCAAACCCTAAAAGGTTTTTTAAGTACATAAATGGAAAAAAAACAACAATATAGGTACATTACAATGTGTGAAGGGTAGCATGATTAACAGTGACAGGGAGAAGGCTAAGGTACTAAACTAGTTCTATTCTTCAGTATAAACAAGAGGAACCAATGGGAGATACTTTGAAACAAACTGGAACATACAAGCCCATACTATTAACTGGGTTATCTCTAGAGGATATAAGGAAAATACTGGATAATATTAAGGTAAATAAAACTCCAGGCCCATATAGAATACACCAAAGGGCTTTATGGGAATTTAGCACTGTTATAGACAAATCTCTACTCTAATTTTTGAAGAGTCATTCTCTCAGGCATAGTACCCCAGGACTGGCATAAAGCTAATGTGGTGCCACTCTTTAAAAAGGTAAGCAGGGCTGATCCAGGAAGCTATAGATCAGTTAGTCTTAGGGATTATAAGGGATTATATTAATGAGTATATTTGTGTAAACAAGATTATGAGTTGAAATCAGCATGGTTTTATGAGAAATAGATCATGTCAATCTAATATAATTAGAGTCTACGAATAAGTAATTAAAATATAGATAAAGGGGAATTAGTTGATGTGATATACTTGGATTTTGCAAATGTGTTTAATTTCTTGTGTGGCACTGTATCAATGTACAAAATGAAGGGCCTGGAAATAGCTGAAAATGATAGCCATGTTGATAAATAACTGGATAAAAGACAGGGAGCAGCGAGTAGTAGTAAACAGATCATACTCAGATTGGACAAAGGTAATTTGTGTAGTCCCCCCAGGGATCTGTACTGGGCCCTGAACTTCCTTTACAAGGGGATCTACAAACATTAGAAGAATAGGCAGGTAAATGGAAAATGAGATTTAATACTGGAAAATGCAAGGTTCTACATTTTAGAAGTAAAAATAATCAGGCAATATTTTATTTAATTGGTGCTAGACTTAGCAAAACAGAGGAGGAAAGGGATTTGGGAGAACATATAGATAACAAGCTAAAGATGGGCGCACAATGCAGAGCAACTGCTTTAAAGCTAATAAAATACTTGCAAGTGTTAAAAGAGGCATTGATGCAAGGGAGGGAAAGCATAATTCTGTCACTATATAAATCCCTGGTAAGACCTCACTTTGAGTTTGAAAAGCAGTTCTGGGGACTGATCTAAAAAAAGACATTGTAGACTTAGAAAAAGTTCAGAGAAGGGCCACAAAGCTAATAAGGGAAATGAAGAATTTAAGCTATGAGGAGACGTTAGCTAAACTGGGTCTGTTTTCTCTAGAACATGGCGCTTGAGAGGTGACATGATGACTTTATATTAATATATTTAAGGCCCATATACAGAGATGGCAGAAACTCTGTTTATTCCAAGAAAATTGTTTGCGACAAGAGGTCACAATTTAAGGCTGGAGGATTTAATCTCCTGCAACGTTAATGTTTTTTCACTGTAAGAGCAATACAATTGTGGAACTCAGTACCTGAGGCGGTAGTAAATGCCAATACCATAAATACTAGATAATTTAAGCTCAACTGGAGCTTTTTTGTAAGTATATTAAGATTTGCATAGGTTGAACTCAATGGACTTTTTGTCTTTTTTAACCTCATCTACTATGTTACAATGTAAATCGGGATGTGTTCACTGTTCCTTTCAGGAAATGAGAACATGGTGGGGATGGCTACAAAATGGAACTTGAATGGTAGAATATATATTTCCTTCCAGAAGGCATTCCTTACTGTTGGGAAATACAACACCTGGCCACCAGGAGGAGGCAAATACACCCAAGCCAAAGGCTTAAATATCCCTCCCACTTCCCCTATCCCCCAGTCATTCTTTGCCTTTCATCACTATAGGAGGTGGCAGAGAAGTGTCAGAAGATTTGGATAGTCTTGTAATGGGTGTGTTCCCTTCAAGAAAGGACTGGAGTTTTAAGTAATCATGTCAACCTCTCAGTGAGAGTATTGATGAAAGTATGAAGATGCATTAATATCTCCTTCAGGGAGATTATTTGAACAGCTTGGAGATTTATATCTGCTTAATGTGAGAGTTTTTTGGGGCTCATAGACTGTGTTTTTTGGCTTGGAACAAACAGGTTTCACTTTCGTTTTTGAAGTGTTGCGCAGCTCATAATAACTTAGGCCCCTTTTTCATAGCAGGGGAAGTCCTGTCTTATGCACCACGTGATCGGGTGCGGTCTCTTTCATTTCCTAAGATCCTGCTGCAGACATCATTCCTGAGGAGAGCGTTTTCACTGTCAGCTGTCTGGGTCTAGAAGGTGGTGAGTGCCCCAGCCATTGGAAGTATTAAGGTGCCGTTTTTTAAATAAAAGCATTTCTTTTTGTTTGTCCTTCTGTGGGTATATATAAAGCTATAGAGGACTCTGATACTACATTAGAAGGTTCTGCTCCTTCTGTACTGATTAATAATTCCTGTTTATATTGTGAGGAGGCTGTGGTTTGCACACCTGCTCAATTTTGTTCCATTTGCCTAAACACTGTTCTAAAGTGTAAGAAGGGAGACAAGCCTGCTAATACTCATAACGCTATTAGCCCTTCTGAGCCGTCTGCTTCTCAGTTATCTGGATCCTGAGAAATTACTACCCTTCCTACTTTACCCGCTCCACATGCAGTTCCCCACGGCTCAACTAATCCTCCATCTGGAGGGGGCCTTTTTCCAGCGGACTTTACTGCACAGTTACAATCAGCAGTGTCTGTGGCCCTGAGTGTCTCATAAGAGAAAGGATAAACATAGTTCTCCTGACCTAGAGTCATCAAAATATCTGTCGGATTTAGCTACTATATCCCAGCTATCCGAGGATGAGTTAACCTCTGTAGCCTAAAAGGATGAACTTTCTGAGTCGGAAACTTCAGTTTCTAAACCTCCTTCAGCGGAGGAACCCTCCTTTAGATTTAAAATTGAGCATCTGCGTTTTTTATTAAAGGAGGTTCTGTCTACGCTAGAGGTTCCAGAGGCTACATTTCCTGAGGAACCTACGATCCTTAAATTAGACAGGGTTTATGAAGATAGGAAGGTCCCTCTGACTTTTCCTAAGCCTGTTAAGATGGCGAACATTATTAGTAACAAATGGGAAAGAGTGGGAACTTCTTTTTCCCCCTTGTCTACTTTTAAAAAATGATTCCCGGTCCCTGACTCTCAATTAGAGTTGTGGGGCTCCATCCCTAAGGTGGATGGCGCTATCTCTACGCTGGAAAAGCATACTACTATCCCTCTGAAGGATAGTTCTTCTTTTAGTGAGCCTATGGATAAGAAAATGGAAAGTTTTCTGAGGAAGATGTTTCAACATACAGGGTTTTTATTTCAATCAGCGGTAGCTGTAGCCACAGTTGATGGAGCAGCTACCTACTGGTGCAACACTCTGACGGAGCTCATTGAGGTGGAGACTCCCCTCGAGGATATTCAGGAGAGAATCAAGGGACTGAGAATTGCTAACTCCTTCATCTGTGACGCAAATATGCAGATTATTCGCATAAATGCAAAGGTTGCTGGCTTTGCGGTTATAGCCCATCGGGCTCTCTGGTTAAAGTTTTGGTCTGCGAATATGACTTCTAAATACAGACTCCTTTCTCTTCCCTTCAAGGGGAAGATTTTATTCGGTCCAGGGCTGGACTCCATTATCTCTACGGTTACCGTAGGGAAAGTTGCCTTCCTACCGCCGGATAAGAAGAATAAGCCTAAGGAACGGCAACTGTCTAATTTTCATTCCATTTGTGCTGACAACGACAGCAGTCCTCTTCCAAGAACGAGCAGCCCAAGAGTACTTGGAAGCCGGCTCACTCCTGGAATAAGTCCAAACAGACTAAGAAGCCTGCCGAGAACAAATCGGCATGAAGGGACGGCCCCCGAATCGGGATCGGATTGAGTAGGAGGCAGACTGTTTGTTTCTTTTTTCAGACGCTTGGTTCCAAAAAGTACAGGACCCTTGGGTCATGGAGGTTGTATCTCAAGGATACAGAATTGGATTCAAGTCTCATCCAGTGGCAGATTCCTATTCTCCAGTCTGTCTACAAGGCCAGAAAAGAGTGCTGCCTTCTTAGGTTGCATACGGGATCTCTCCTCTCTAGGAGTAATTGTCCCGGTACCTGCAGCAGAAAGAGGTTTGGGGTTTTATTCAAACCTTTTCGTGGTTTCAAAGAAGGAGGGAACTTTTTCATCCAATTCTGGACCTAACGTGCCTTAACAAATTTCTGAGTGTTCCCTTTTTCAAGATGGAGACAATACGGTCAATCCTTCCTCTGGTTCAGAAAGGACAGTTTATGACCAGAATAGACCTGAAGGATGCATACCTTCACGTCCCAATTCACAGGGAACATTTTCAGTTCCTGAGGTTTGCTTTTCTGGACCAGCACTTCCAGTTCATAGCTCTTCCGTTTGACCTAGCTACTTCTCCAAGAATATTTACGTGCCCGGGTGAGGTCTGTTTAATTTCCTAAGATCCTGCTGCAGACATCATTTCTGAGGAGAGGGTTTTCACTGTTAGCTGTCTGGGTCTAGGAGGTGGTGAGTGCCCCAGCCATTGGGAGTATTAAGGTGCCGTTTTTTTAAATAAAAGCGTTTTTTTTTTTTTGTCCTTCTGTGGGTTTATACAAAGCTATGGAGGACTCTGATAATACATTAGAAGGTTCCACTCCTTCTGCACTGATTAATAATTCCTGTTTATATTGTGAGGAGGTTGTGGTTTGCCCGCCTGCTCAATTTTGTTCCATTTGCCTAAACACTGTTCTAAAGTCTAAGAAGGGAGACAAGCCTGCTAATACCTCATAGCGCTATTAGCCCTTCTGAGCCGTCTACTACTACGGAATCTGCTCAGTATTTTCCTACACTTGCTAACCAGCTGTAAAACCAGTGGTGGTTCCAGATACTTTAGTAAAAGGTCTGGATTTAGTCACTGGTGTTTTATGGGTGGCGGCATAGTTACGGGTGTTACATGAGCAGGGGAAGGTTGAGTTGCTGAATCAGGTGGTCCAGGGTTGTGGTTAGGCAGGGAGTATTCATTTTTATATTTTTACCCTTTTCCTCAGACAAATAGGGATGCAATATAGAAGATTGTAATTACTTTGCACCCCTTACCCCCCCCCCCGTCCCCAGAACTGCTACTGTGTAAGTGTAGGCTGCAAATGTTTTAATACCAGAGATTGAAAATTCCCTAAAACCCAGTGAGCCACATCTCTGATCTATTTTGTTTTTTTTTACCTGACTGCTAGTCAGAATTAACTTTTCATGATTCAGACAGAGCGTGCAGCTTCCGTAAGAGCATATTGAAGTAGAATCAATTGTGTGTAAGTGTCTTGAGCATTATATGACAGCAGTGTTTGCAATAATATTTGTAACAATGTTATACCAGATCTCCCAACTGTCCCGATTGTGCAGGACAGCCCCTAATTGTGAGTTCTGTCCTGCTGTGACAGCATGTTATGAGTTGGATGATTTCCCTTAGGCTCACCAATGGATTGACTAGGCACATCCACCAACTGTCCAATCGTCTTGCGTGGCCCTGATCCCAAATTTGCGAAGGCTCTTTTTAACCTCCTCAGTCCTGGAGAGTCAGCCATAAATGTTGGGAAGTATTTTATCCATATAGTGTTCAGGACTTTAGTATGCTGTATGGAAAGTATACAATAACTCGTGAAATGTGTAGCTCCTACATTTTATATAACTTTGTCAAGGTCTGTATTTACCTTTTAGTGTCAGATGAGGTTTTTGAGAATGAATTAAATACTTTGCTCGGCCGTGTGACATCTTGCTGTTAATGACACATCTAGTTTCTGTGGGTTTTTAACAGATCACAGCAAAGCTGAGAATATTGTGAAACTCAATGAAAGAAATGAGCAAATATTGTTGCACCAAAATGTTGTAGACGTGGGAAATAATTTTTAGGAGCTCAGCAAGTTAGAATTTATTTTTCCCCCTTTTTTTCCTTCTTTGCAGCTGAGAAACTTTCATTTAAAGGGACAGATAATACCTTTATTACCCATTCCCCAGTTTTGCATAACCAACACTTATATTAATACACTTTTGTGTATTACCTTTAGTAAACATCAAATTGTCCATATTGGAGGCACTATTTGACTCCTAGGTACAGTAACGGGCAATTTGGAATTTACTTTAGGTATTGATATTGCCTCAAAATAGGGATTGTTGTATTATATTGTATTGTTCACCGATTGTACCCAGATGTACCATAAAGGAGTATTTGATGTATTTTTTATAAATTATTGTAATCGTTCTCCCGGAGGTGTGGGTGGTTATGGCCTATCATAACAACGCTGATACACAATAGATCTTGTTAAAAGCTAAAAAATATGTGAGTAGTTCTAGTAAGGAGTGGATGTTATATCTTGTTTGGTGAAATTGCACTAGTTTTCTTCTCTTTTCTTTTTGAGGTGCTAGAACCCCCCCCCCCCCCCCAGAGGTTATAGAATTGTAAAGGAGAGAAAAAAAAACATCCTGGGAGGTGGGTGTGAGGTGTCAGGTGGGAGGCTAATCCCTACATTACAGCCAAAGTTAACCTTACAAGCTAATTGATTAACTTGCACAGTAGCAATAAGTGACCTTCTAATTGCCAAAAACCAATGGCAAAGCCATGCATGTCTGCTGTTTCTGAGCAAAGGGGACCTCAAAGAAGCATTTACAACCATTTTTCTTAAGTAGTTGTGTGTAAATAATTTTCAGTGAGAAACCCAAAGTTTGTAAAAAAGTTAACTATTTTTTTTTTATGTGATCCTATTTGGCGGCCAAATAGTGGCATCAAATATACCAAAATGGGCCTAGATCAATACCTTGGGTTGTCTAGTTTAAAAATATACATAGTTTTCATAGGTAAATCAGATAATCAAAGGTTCTATTTCTGTTTAAACAGAGTGATACTTTGGGCAAGTTTTTCTTTGAAATTCCTAGTAGAGAAGGGGTTAATGGGTTAATAATGAGCTTGTTGTACATCCCATTGCTGAGACATGGGTATTAATATGGATAATAAGCACAATTGGGCAAAAGGAGCCTGCTCCAAGGTTGTAATTTGCCATAGAACAAGCTACTGTGCTGTTGTTCATTCCTGGTAGAGAGCTTCTCTTTCTGTATGTATGTGCAATATGGAAGTCTCCCTGAGCGTGATGGGGAAACCAGACGTTGACTCCTTGCCCAATGTATTCAGAGAAGTATGGCTGCACCTCACTGATGAGGCCCAAAGGAGGCTGAAACAATTGTCTGGGGTTGTCATGTTACTTGTTCAAAGGAGAATTGCCTGTTATTTGGGTGCTGGACTGACCTTGTTAGGTGAGATCAGACTAATATACTTCAAGAAAGAATCTACTAACAGGTAGTAACCGGGCCATAGAACAAGCCACTGAGCTGCTGTTTGTTCCTGGTAGAGCGCTTCTCTTTCTGTATGTATATTAATATGGAGTTGCTTCCTCCTTTTGGGAAGGCTTTCTACAATATTTTGGAGTTTGCCTGTGGAAATTTGGGTTCATTAGGCTTAAAAGAACATATGTGAGGTCAGGCACCTTGAGTGTACTGTATCTACCTAAAACATCCATGTTGTTCAGTCTCTGAGATGTGGATCTAAGTGAAGAAACTTGTCAGCATGTTGTAAAGGTCACACGCAGAATAAAAACCGCGGCTTCCTCAGCCTTTTTTGTGTAATCGTCAGATTGTAATCAGAACGTGTCTCTCATCTCTTTTTTTCTCATGCTTGGACAAGATTTGTGTTACCATAAACCAAGATACATTTTCCATTGTTTAACTTTCATGCTATTAAAAGAAGTTTAGCTTCGCCAAGCAAACAGAAAAATATCAGAGAAAAAAAAAAAAGATTTTCCCCTGTAATAAACAAGTAGAATTCACAGCTTTAATATTTTGATTTGCCTTTTTTTTTTTTTTAAAGTGACATACTGTAGACGTCAGTAGTATGGCAGGGCTATTTAAAAGCCCTTTAGAGTGCAGAGTCTGTAATTCTGTGGTTTAAAAAAAAAAGGCTGCATGTGGGTAGGGGATCATTTGTGGGCATGTACAGCATATATAACAAATAACTTACATCAGCTAACATAGCAGCAGAGATATTGGCACTGCAAACACGTATGTGGTACTGGAGCTTACTCTATGCCTCACCAAGAGCTTGTCTTCTGTGTCACCTCACCTGAAACTTGCCCTCCGCGTCACCTCACCTGGAGCTTGCCCTCGGCTTAATCTAACCTAGAGTTTGCCCCCCTGTTTCACCTCACCTGGAGCTTGCCCTCTGCTTCACCTCACCTGGAGCTTTCGCTCTGTGTCACCTCATTAGGAGCTTGCCCTCTGTGTAGCCTAACCTGGGGTTTGCCCTCTGCCTCACCTAACCTGGAGTTTGCCCTCTGCTTCACCTCACCTGCAGCTTGCCTTCTGCTTCACCTCACCTGGAGCTTTCCTTCTGCTTCACCTCACCTGGAGCTTGCCCTCTGCTTTACTTTACCTGGAGCTTGCCTTCTGCTTCACCTCACCTGGAGCTTGCCTTCTGCTTCACCTCACCTGGAGTTTGCCCTCTGCCTCACCTAACCTGGAGTTTGCCCTCTGCTTCACCTCACCTGCAGCTTGCCTTCTGCTTCACCTCACCTGGAGCTTTCCTTCTGCTTCACCTCACCTGGAGCTTTCCTTCTGCTTCACCTCACCTGGAGCTTGCCCTCTGCCTCACCTAACCTGGAGTTTGCCCTCTGCTTCACCTCACCTGCAGCTTGCCTTCTGCTTCACCTCACCTGGAGCTTTCCTTCTGCTTCACCTCACCTGGAGCTTGCCCTCTGCTTTACTTTACCTGGAGCTTGCCTTCTGCTTCACCTCACCTGGAGCTTGCCTTCTGCTTCACCTCACCTGGAGTTTGCCTTCTGCTTCACCTCACCTGGTGCTTGCCTTCTGCTTCACCTCACCTGGTGCTTGCCTTCTGCTTCACCTCACCTAGAGCTTGCCTTCTGCTTCACCTCACCTGGAGCTTGCCCTCTGCTTCACCTCACCTGGAGCTTGCCCTCTGCTTCACCTCACCTGGAGCTTGCCCTCTGCTTCACCTCACCTGGAGCTTGCCCTCTGCTTCACCTCACCTAGAGCTTGCCTCTGCTTCACCTTACCTGGAGCTTGCCCTCTGCTTCACCTCACCTGGAGCTTGCCCTCTGCTTCACCTCACCTGGAGCTTGCCCTCTGCTTCACCTCACCTGGAGCTTGCCCTCTGCATCACCTCACCTGGAGCTTGCCCTCTGCTTCACCTCACCTGGAGCTTGCCCTCTGCTTCACCTCACCTGGAGCTTGCCCTCTGCTTCACCTCACCTGGAGCTTACCCTCTGCTTTACCTCACCTGGAGCTTGCCCTCTGCTTTGCCTTACCTGGAGCTTGCCCTCTGCCTCACCTAACCTGGAGTTTGCCCTCTGCTTCACCTCACCTGCAGCTTGCCTTCTGCTTCACCTCACCTGGAGCTTTCCTTCTGCTTCACCTCACCTGGAGCTTGCCCTCTGCTTTACTTTACCTGGAGCTTGCCTTCTGCTTCACCTCACCTGGAGCTTGCCTTCTGCTTCACCTCACCTGGAGTTTGCCCTCTGCCTCACCTAACCTGGAGTTTGCCCTCTGCTTCACCTCACCTGCAGCTTGCCTTCTGCTTCACCTCACCTGGAGCTTTCCTTCTGCTTCACCTCACCTGGAGCTTTCCTTCTGCTTCACCTCACCTGGAGCTTGCCCTCTGCCTCACCTAACCTGGAGTTTGCCCTCTGCTTCACCTCACCTGCAGCTTGCCTTCTGCTTCACCTCACCTGGAGCTTTCCTTCTGCTTCACCTCACCTGGAGCTTGCCCTCTGCTTTACTTTACCTGGAGCTTGCCTTCTGCTTCACCTCACCTGGAGCTTGCCTTCTGCTTCACCTCACCTGGAGTTTGCCTTCTGCTTCACCTCACCTGGTGCTTGCCTTCTGCTTCACCTCACCTGGTGCTTGCCTTCTGCTTCACCTCACCTAGAGCTTGCCTTCTGCTTCACCTCACCTGGAGCTTGCCCTCTGCTTCACCTCACCTGGAGCTTGCCCTCTGCTTCACCTCACCTGGAGCTTGCCCGCTGCTTCACCTCACCTGGAGCTTGCCCTCTGCTTCACCTCACCTAGAGCTTGCCTCTGCTTCACCTTACCTGGAGCTTGCCCTCTGCTTCACCTCACCTGGAGCTTGCCCTCTGCTTCACCTCACCTGGAGCTTGCCCTCTGCTTCACCTCACCTGGAGCTTGCCCTCTGCTTCACCTCACCTGGAGCTTGCCCTCTGCTTCACCTCACCTGGAGCTTGCCCTCTGCTTCACCTCACCTGGAGCTTGCCCTCTGCTTCACCTCACCTGGAGCTTACCCTCTGCTTTACCTCACCTGGAGCTTGCCCTCTGCTTTGCCTTACCTGGAGCTTGCCCTCTGCTTCGCCTTACCTGGAGCTTGCCCTCTGCTTCACCTCACCTAGAGCTTGCCCGCTGCTTCACCTCACCTGGAGCTTGCCCGCTGCTTCACCTCACCTGGAGCTTGCCTTCTGCTTCACCTCACCTGGAGCTTGCCCTCTGCTTCACCTCACCTAGAGCTTGCCTCTGCTTCACCTTACCTGGAGCTTGCCCTCTGCTTCACCTCACCTGGAGCTTGCCCTCTGCTTCACCTCACCTAGAGCTTGCCTCTGTTTCACCTTAGCTGGAGCTTGCATTCTGCTTCACCTCACCTGGAGCTTGCCCTTCGCATCACCTCACCTAGAGCTTGCTCTCTGCATCACTTTGCCTGGAGCTTGTCTTCTGTGTCACCTCATTTGGAGCTTGCCCTCTGCTTCACCTCACCTGGAGCTTTCCCTCTGCTTCACCTCACCTGGAACTTGCCCTCTGCTTCACCTCACCTAGAGCTTGCCCGCTGCTTCACCTCACCTGGAGCTTGCCCGCTGCTTCACCTCACCTGGAGCTTGCCCGCTGCTTCACCTCACCTGGAGCTTGCCCGCTGCTTCACCTCACCTGGAGCTTGCATTCTGCTTCACCTCACCTGGAGCTTGCATTCTGCTTCACCTCACCTGGAGCTTGCATTCTGCTTCACCTCACCTGGAGCTTGCATTCTGCTTCACCTCACCTGGAGCTTGCCTCTGCTTCACCTCACCTGGAGCTTTCCCTCTGCTTCACCTCAACTGGAGCTTTCCCTCTGCTTCACCTCACCTGGAGCTTGCCCTCTGCATCACCTCACCTGGAGCTTGCCCTCTGCGTCACCTCACCTGGAGCTCGTCCTCTGCTTCACCTCACCTGGAGCTCGTCCTCTGCTTCACCTCACCTGGAGCTCGTCCTCTGCTTTTAGCTTGCCATTCGCGTCACCTCACCTAGAGCTTGCTCTCTGCGTCACTTTGCCTTGAGCTTGTCTTCTGTGTCACCTCATTTTTAGCTTGTCTTCTGCCTCACTTCACTTGGAGCTTGCCCTCTGTGTCATCTCACCTAGAGTTTGCCCTCTGCCTCACCTCACCTAGAGTTTGTCCTCTGCCTCACCTCATTTGGAGCTTGTCTTCTGCCTCACTTCACCTGGAGCTTGCCCTCTGTGTCATCTCACCTAGAGTTTGCCCTCTGCTTCACCTCACCTAGAGTTTGCCCTCTGCCTCACCTCAGCTGGAGCTTATCTTCTGTTTTACCTCACCTGGAGCTTGCCCTCCGCATCACCTCACCTGGAACATGTCTTCTGCGTCACCTCACCTAGAGCTTGTGTTTTGTGTCACCTCACTTTGAGCTTGTCTTCTGTGTCACCTCACTTTGAGCTTGCCTTCTGTGTCACCTCATTTGGAGCTTGTCTTCTGCCTCACTTCACCTGGAGCTTGAACTCTGCATCACCTCACTTGGAGCTTGTTTTCTGCATCACCTCACTTGGAGCTTGCCCTCCGCTTCACCTCACCTGGAGCTTGCCCTCTGTTTCACCTCACCTGGAGCTTGCACGCTGTGTCCTCTCACATAGAGCTTGTCCTAGGATTTGTTGCACCTGGAGACCGTACTCAGACTTACCTGAACTAGAGCTTGTCTTCTGAGTCACCTCATCTGGAGCTTGTCTTCTGCGTCACCTCTCCAGGAGCTTGCCCTCTGTGTTTAATCACCTGGAGCTTGTCTTCTGTGTCACCTCACAAAGAGATTGCCCTAGGATTTATTGCACCTGGAGCTTGCCCTCTGACTTACCTTACCTGGGGCTTGCCCTCTGCCTCACCTCACCTGGAGCTTGCCCTCTGTGTTTAATCACCTGGAGCTTGCCCTCTGTGTTTAATCACCTGGAGCTTGCCCTCTGTGTTTAATCACCTGGAGCTTGTCTTCTGTGTCACCTCACAAAGAGATTGCCCTAGGATTTATTGCACCTGGAGCTTGCTCTCTGACTTATCTTAGCTGGGGCTTGCCCTCTGCCTCACCTCACCTGGAGCTTGTCTTCTGAGTCACCTCACCTGGAGCTTGCCCTCTGTGTTTAATCACCTGGAGCTTGCCCTCTGTGTTTAATCACCTGGAGCTTGTCTTCTGTGTCACCTCACAAAGAGATTGCCCTAGGATTTATTGCACCTGGAGCTTGCTCTCTGACTTACCTTACCTGGGGCTTGCCCTCTGCTTCACTTTACATGGAGCTTGCCCTTTGTTTTACCTCACCTAGCGCTTGCCCACTGCTTCACCTCACCTAACGCTTGCCCTCTGCTTCACCTTACCTAGCGCTTGCCCACTGCTTCACCTCAACTAGCGCTTGCCCTCTGCTTCACCTCACCTAGCGCTTGCCCTCTGCTTCACCTCAACTAGCGCTTGCCCTCTGCTTCACCTCACATGGAGCTTGTCCTCGGAGTTCATCTCATTTGGATGTTGTTCTTTACATTCATCGATGCTGCTGGTTTAAAATGGTATAACATGGAAAACATAATCTGTTTAATGCAAGATAGATAGTTGTGCTTTCAGTTTGAGTCAGCAGGTGTGAGAAGCTGTGGGAGAAGGTGCTGTGCGATTGTTTAGCAGGAGTAGTGAAAGTAGTTTCATTTTCTGGAGCTTGCCCTCTGCGTCACCTCACCTGGAACTTGCCCTCTGCTTCACCTCACCTGGAGCTTGCCCTCTGCTTCACTTCACCTGGAGCTTGCCCTCTGCTTCACCTCACCTGGAGCTCGTCCTCTGCTTTTAGCTTGCCATTCGCGTCACCTCACCTAGAGCTTGCTCTCTGCGTCACTTTGCCTGGAGCTTGTCTTCTGTGTCACCTCATTTTTAGCTTGTCTTCTGCCTCACTTCACTTGGAGCGTGCCCACTGCTTCACCTTACCTAGCGCTTGCCCTCTGCTTCACCTTACCTAGCGCTTGCACCTGGAGCTTGCCCTCTGACTAACCTTACCTGGGGCTTGCCCTCTGCCCCACCTCACCTGGAGCTTGTCTTCTGAGTCACCTCACCTGGAGCTTGCCCTCTGTGTTTAATCACCTGGAGCTTGTATTCTGTGTCACCTCACAAAGAGATTGCCCTAGGATTTATTGCACCTGGAGCTTGCTCTCTGACTTACCTTACCTGGGGCTTGCCCTCTGCTTCACTTTACATGGAGCTTGCCCTTTGTTTTGCCTCACCTAGCGCTTGCCCACTGTTTCACCTCACCTAGCGCTTGCCCTCTGCTTCACCTTACCTAGCGCTTGCCCACTGCTTCACCTCAACTAGCGCTTGCCCTCTGCTTCACCTTACCTAGCGCTTGCCCACTGCTTCACCTCACCTAGTGCTTGCCCTCTGCTTCACTTTACCTAGCGCTTGCCCACTGCTTCACCTCACCTAGCGCTTGCCCTCTGCTTCACCTTACCTAGCGCTTGCCCACTGCTTCACCTCATCTAGTGCTTGCCCTCTGCTTCACCTTATCTAGCGCTTGCCCACTGCTTCACCTCACCTAGCGCTTGCCCTCTGCTTCACCTTACCTAGCCCTTGCCCACTGCTTCACCTCACCTAGCGCTTGCCCACTGCTTCACCTCACCTAGCGCTTGCCCTCTGCTTCACCTCACCTAGCGCTTGCCCTCTGCTTCACCTTATCTAGCGCTTGCCCACTGCTTCACCTCACCTAGCGCTTGCCCTCTGCTTCACCTTACCTAGCGCTTGCCCACTGCTTCACCTCACCTAGCGCTTGCCCTCTGCTTCACCTTACCTAGCGCTTGCCCACTGCTTCACCTCACCTAGCGCTTGCCCTCTGCTTCACCTTATCTAGCGCTTGCCCACTGCTTCACCTCACCTGGAGCTTGTCTTCTGCGTCACCTCTCCAGGAGCTTGCCCTCTGTGTTTAATCACCTGGAGCTTGTCTTCTGTGTCACCTCACAAAGAGATTGCCCTAGGATTTATTGCACCTGGAGCTTGCCCTCTGACTTACCTTACCTGGGGCTTGCCCACTGCTTCACCTCACCTAGCGCTTGCCCTCTGCTTCACCTTACCTAGCGCTTGCCCACTGCTTCACCTCATCTAGCGCTTTCCCTCTGCTTCACCTTACCTAGCGCTTGCCCACTGCTTCACCTCACCTAGCTCTTGCCCTCTGCTTCACCTTACCTAGTGCTTGCCCACTGCTTCACCTCACCTAGCGCTTGCCCTCTGCTTCACCTTACCTAGCGCTTGCCCTCTGCTTCAACTTACCTAGCGCTTGCCCACTGCTTCACCTCACCTAGCGCTTGCCCTCTGCTTCACCTTACCTAGCGCTTGCCCACTGCTTCACCTCATCTAGCGCTTTCCCTCTGCTTCACCTTACCTAGCGCTTGCCCCCTGCTTCACCTTACCTAGCTCTTGCCCTCTGCTTCACCTTATCTAGCACTTGCCCCCTGCTTCATCTCACCTAAAGCTTGCCCTCTGCTTTACCTCACCTAGCGCTTGCCCACTGCTTAACCTTACCTAGCGCTTGCCCACTGCTTCACCTCATCTATCGCTTGCCCACTGCTTCACCTCATCTAGCGCTTTCCCTCTGCTTCACCTCACCTAGCGCTTGCCCACTGCTTCACCTCACCTAGCGCTTGCCCTCTGCTTCACCTTACCTAGTGCTTGCCCACTGCTTCACCTCACCTAGCGCTTGCTCTCTGCTTCACCTTACCTAGCGCTTGCCCACTGCTTCACCTTACCTAGCGCTTGCCCACGGCTTCACCTCACCTAGCGCTTGCCCTCTGCTTCACCTTACCTAGCGCTTGCCCTCTGCTTCACCTTACCTAGCGCTTGCCCACTGCTTCACCTCACCTAGCGCTTGCCCTCTGCTTCACCTTACCTAGCGCTTGCCCACTGCTTCACCTTACCTAGCGCTTGCCCTCTGCTTCACCTTACCTAGCGCTTGCCCCCTGCTTCACCTCACCTAGCGCTTGCCCTCTGCTTCACCTTACCTAGCGCTTGCCCCCTGCTTCACCTCACCTAGCGCTTGCCCTCTGCTTCACCTTACCTAGCGCTTGCCCTCTGCTTCACCTCACCTAGCGCTTGCCCTCTGCTTCACCTCACCTAGCGCTTGCCCACTGCTTCACCTCACCTAGCGCTTGCCCTCTGCTTTATTTTACCTAGCGCTTGCCCACTGCTTCACCTCATCTAGCGCTTGCCCTCTGCTTCACCTTACCTAGCGCTTGCCCACTGCTTCACCTTACCTAGCGCTTGCCCTCTGCTTCACCTTACCTAGCGCTTGCCCACTGCTTCACCTTACCTAGCGCTTGCCCACTGCTTCACCTCACCTAGCGCTTGCCCTCTGCTTCACCTTACCTAGCGCTTGCCCTCTGCTTCACCTTACCTAGCGCTTGCCCACTGCTTCACCTCACCTAGCGCTTGCCCTCTGCTTCACCTTACCTAGCGCTTGCCCTCTGCTTCACCTCACCTAGCGCTTGCCCTCTGCTTCACCTTACCTAGCGCTTGCCCCCTGCTTCACCTTACCTAAAGCTTGCCCTCTGCTTCACCTCACCTAGCGCTTGCCCACTGCTTCACCTTACCTAGCGCTTGCCCCCTGCTTCACCTTACCTAGCTCTTGCCCTCTGCTTCACCTTATCTAGCACTTGCCCCCTGCTTCATCTTACCTAAAGCTTGCCCTCTGCTTCACCTCACCTAGCGCTTGCCCTCTGCTTCACCTCACCTAGCGCTTGCCCTCTGCTTCACCTTACCTAGCGCTTGCCCCCTGCTTCACCTTACCTAGCTCTTGCCCTCTGCTTCACCTTATCTAGCACTTGCCCCCTGCTTCATCTTACCTAAAGCTTGCCCTCTGCTTCACCTCACCTAGCGCTTGCCCACTGCTTCACCTTACCTAGCGCTTGCCCACTGCTTCACCTTATCTAGCGCTTGCCCCCTGCTTCATCTCACCTAGAGCTTGCCCTCTGCTTCACCTCACATGGAGCTTGTCCTCAGAGTTCATCTCATTTGGATGTTGTTCTTTACATTCATGGATGCTGCTGGTTTAAAATGGTATAAAATGGAAAACATAATCTGTTTAAAGATATTTGTGCTTTCAGTTTGAGTCAGCAGGTGTGAGAAGCTGTGGGAGAAGGTGCTGTGCGATTATTGTTTAGCAGGAGTAGTGAAAGTAGTTTCATTTCTTCTTCCATAACTGCATATCAACATGATAAATTCCTAGTGGGTCCTGTCCTGTTTCCCTTCTCAGCAAGCTGCAGGTGGTGGTGGTGGTGGTGGGGGGGGGGGGGGCTGGGGATGGCTGGGGATGGCTGGTTATCCCCTGGCCCTGTGTTAAGGGTAAGTTTGCATCATACAGTTGATCTCCCCCCTTGCAGTGGTTTTTTGTGCTGATAACAGAGGAAGTGTTGCTCTCGGCTGCTGTGACTTGGCATTTCCTGGCACTGGGTGCTTGCATTCTCTCCTCCTTTTCTCATTATATACATCTGGCACCTTTTTTGCTCATTGTCTGTGTTGAACACACTGCACTCAATCTCCATGCTTTGTCCTGCTGAACTCGCACAGAATCCTGAAACAGATTTAGGGAATGGAGCATTCTGTGTGGGTGACACCAGCGCAGGTTATTCAGGTAATGCAAGTGTAAACATTTTAGCTGGCATTTTATTTATTTATTGGTTTGCAAATATAGCAATACTAATACATAGAAATAATTCCATATGAAATAGTTCAATGTTTTTTCAAAAACCTTTTTAACTATTCTAATATTTATTAATAGTTTTGTTCGACTTTTCCTGGCAGTGCCATAGAGAGAGAGATATAGCACTAAAATGCAGTTTTAGATTTTGTTTGATTTTGCTAAAGAGATTAACAATATAATTTGTGTTGATAATTAGAAATCATTTTTATTTAGATTTTTGTCTTTCTTTCTTTTTTTTTCCTTTTTAAAGTTATAACTTTTATCTGTTATAAATGCCAAATCATTAAATCACTGGCCACATTGTGGTGCTGCCCTCTGTTTTGCCTTCATGTATCTTTATTGATTTTATTAAAGAAATAAATAAAAACAGGGGGGAAAAAATTGTCAGTAAGTTATCAATGAATAACATCTGGCACTAAAGGAATTGTATCTGGAGCAATAGTTGGCAGCAGTTTTGCAAGAATATTTTTATCAAACATTACATTTTTAATAGCTCAGCTTAAAGGGACACGGTGATGAAAAATTAAAATGACATTTTGTATTTTATTTGTGAATTAAATACTTCTTGTGACTGACAAGTTTAATATACTGACATTAGTAGATACTTGTATCTGGGTCACAAAGAAGACAGGGGTTGAGTCAATATGTTAACAAAATATCAATTATTTGGCTTTAACATAGAGGATAAGACTTCAAAGTGCCATATATATGTGGTAGGCTTTTTCAGGACTGGAAAATCAATTTTCTGACTTAAATTACAGTAAACGAGGACAAAATAAATAATGAATGTGTGTTGCAAACTTGTTTTGCTATGTATAATTAAGCATTTTATATTACAATCTCAAAGTGTGTTCTGTCCCTTTAAGTACTGTCTGTGACAAACTCTGATATGTGTGTCAAGCAATGCTGCGCTGCTCGCAAGTGGTTTAGTTCTGAGCAGACACAACTTATTTCATCATTATCTAGCTGTAATAATTTACTATTGCACTGAACTTCCTCTAGTAAATTATTTACATAATTACACTGTATTCTCCCAAGTTGCCGTTGTACATTTTTCAGATTCCCTGAATTCAAAATAATGTTAATTAATTTTTATCTTCAAGTTGTTGTTTTTTTTGTTTTGTTTTTGTAAGAGATGTAATTGCTTTGGCTTTCACAAGTTGTATCTGCCATGTAAAATAATGCATTGTAGTATCTAACTAGTATTATAATAACCCAGGCAGACTTACATGCTGGATCTTTTTAAAGGGACATGAAACACTAAATTACAATATATTTAAAAGGATATTAAAGTCCAAATTAAACTTTCATGATTCAGATAGGGCATGTAATTTTAAACAACTTTCTAATTTACTTTTATCATCAAATTTACTTTGTTCTTTTGTTATTCTTAGTTGAAAGCTAAACCTAGGTAGGCTCATATGCTAATTTCTAAGCCCTTGAAGGCCGCCTCATATGAATGCATTTGACAGTTTTTCACAGCTAGAGGGCGTTAGTTCATGAGTTTCATATAAATAACATTGTGCTCACGCACGTGAAGTTATTTAAGAGTCAGCACTAATTGCCTGAAATGCAAGTCTGTCA
Source organism: Bombina bombina (assembly GCF_027579735.1). Taxonomy (NCBI): domain Eukaryota; kingdom Metazoa; phylum Chordata; class Amphibia; order Anura; family Bombinatoridae; genus Bombina; species Bombina bombina. Next base: position 136,112,924 of record NC_069503.1, read on the forward strand.
AAAGATCTGAGATAAGGAAGCAGTCTGCAGAAGCTTAGATATAAGGTATTTACAGAGGTAAAAAGTATATTTCTATAACAGTGTTGGTTATGCAAAACTAGGGAATGGTAAATAAAGGGATTCTCTATCTTTTTAAACAGTAACATTTATGGTGTTTACAATCCCTTTAACATTTTTTTAGTTATGTGTAGTGAGAAAAAATAACATTCAATATGCTCTCATTATTTATATATTGCCTCTTTTCTGTAAATGAACTTGAATGTTAAATTGTGGGGTGTGAGTATTGGAAGTGCACACTGCAGAATTTACCAGCTTAATTCCTTATGGGCTTTAGCTTAGGTGATAAGGTAAGATACTAGCAGGTTTTGCTAACAAAATGACCGCGATTAGCCATGTCTACTAAAGTAATAAAGTTCAGATTGCTTCCTCCAGCTACGGCAAATGGTGGGAGGGAGTTTGGCCATTTGAAAATAACTGCAGTATACAAGGTATTTATGTAATCACAATACTTTCACACTCACATATATGTTTACTGTATGACTCCAGAAAAGTATTTTTGTTTCAAGGTGTTTTTTTGTTTGCTTGCTCATTTAAAGGGATATGATATTCACTTTTTTCCTTTCATGATTCAGACAGGGGATACATTTTTAAAAAAAGTTTCAAGTTACTTCTATTTTAAAAATGTACTTTGTTCTTATGGTAATCTTTGTTGAAGAGATATTTAGGTAGTTAGCGTGCGCGTGTATGGAGCATTACATGGTAAAACACCTACTGCCACCTAGTGCTCTTCAAAATGTATAACTTTATTAAAAGTTGTCTTGCAAATCTGCTGTAAATATTGCTCAAGATACAATTCCTTCACTGCGTAAAAAAAATAAATCACTATTTGTTTAAAAGCGCTCCAATTTCATATATGTCTAGTTATCAATCTGTTGTCATTCATATTGTATATGAAAACAATCTCAGATTCATTACTTTCTGACTGTTGAGCACCTCAATCGTAGTGAAGGAATTGTATTTGGATCTACTGAGTAGGAGGGAATAGTGTATAAAGTTTGGTGGTTACAAAAGGTCTCCAAGGTGTGGTTCCTAAATCGTATAATTTTAAGTATTGCTTCAGAGACATGCATGCTCCTGAGACTACCTACCTGATTTTTAACAACGGATACCAAGAGAACAAAGTAAATTTTATAACAGAGGTAAATTGGAAACTTTTAAAAAAAATTGTATGGTCTATGGGAATTCTAAAAGAGAAGTCATATTGATATCATTAGATTAAAAAACTGAAATATTCCTCCATGCTTCTGACAAATACAGTATTCAGCTCACAAAAGTGGATGTGAAAAGTACTGGGTGGCCCTATTGTGGCTCTGGGTTTTAGGTTGGCCCGTTTTAATCTTTTTGGAAACATAATTTAAAAGAAGGAAGTAATCCATTGGCAGTAACGTAACAATCAAACAATATTTAAATGTATTTCTTTCCCTTTGGCAATATATATATATATATATATATATATATATATGTTGTCAGGAAGTTATTATAGGAACAAGTTGTCTCTTCTTGTTAAAGTGACTTTACCTACATCTCTACAAACAAGAGTGTCACAGCACAGGGCAGAATATGAAATTATCTTAAATTGTTCCTGGTATGTTTATTTGTACATAAATTGCTCATGGTATGTTTATTTCTATATAAATTGCTCCTGGTATGTTTATTTGTACATAAATTGCTCATGGTATGTTTATTTGTACATAAATTGCTCATGGTATGTTTATTTCTATATAAATTGTTCCTGGTATGTTTATTTGTACATAAATTGCTCCTGGTATGTTCCTATAATAAATTGCTTATGGTATGTTTGTTTCTATATAAATTGCTCCTGGTATGTTTTTATATAAATTGCTCATGGTATGTTTGTATATAAATTACTCCTGGTATGCTATTTGTATATAAATTGCTTCTAGTATGTATATTTGTATATCAATTATTCCTGGTATATTTATTATATATATGTCTTTTTGCATATAAATTGCTCCTGGTGTGTCTTTTTGTATATAAATTGCTCCTGGTGTGTCTTTTTGTATATAAATTGCTCCCGGTATGTTTATTTGTATATAAATTTCTCCTGGTATGTTTATTTGTATATAATTTTCTTCCGGTATGTTTATTTGTATATAATTTTCTTCCGGTATGCTTATTTGTAAATAAATTGTTCCCGGTATGTCTTTTTGTATATAAATTTCTTCTGGTATGTTTATTTGTAAATAAATTGCTCCTGGTATGTCTTTTTGTATATAAATTGCCTCCGGTATGTCTATTTGTTCTTGGTATGTTTATTTGTATATCATTTGCTCCTGGTATGTCTATTTGTAAATGAATTGCTCCTGGTATATTTATTTGCATATAAATTGCTCCTGGTATGGGTATTTGTGTATAAATTGCTTCTTGTATCTTTATTTGTATATAAATTGCTCCTGGTATGTTTATTTGTGTATTAACTCTTCATTTGGGAAGTTTTATAGCCACATTAGTTATTGCATTTATGCAATTCTTAATCCACAGCAATTTGTATTTATATCATTTTATCACATAGTTAAACACTCAGGCGTGTTACAAAAGTGTCTCTAAACACATATGGTGTCCCAGAGTATTGACAAGCTGTGCAACTGTACAATGTGTCTGTGCCAAGATATGGAAAACATTCTGATTAGTGCGCCTAAGTTAGATTTAAATTAAATTCAGATAGAACATGCAATTTTAAAGAACTTTATCTTTTACTTTTATTATTTAATTTGCTTAACTCTCTTGGCATACTTTGCTGAAGAGCATACCTAGGTAAGGAGCAGCAGTGCACTCCTGTACTGAGCTAACTGTTGATTGTTGGCTTTACATATCTATATTTACATACATATCTCTGTTGTATCTGAATTCTGAAAGAAAAGAAAAATGGTTTAGTGTCCCTTTAATGGGCATAGAAGAAAACATGAAGGCAGACTGTACATTGTTACAAACATTGTTACAAACATACTACTCAAGACATGGAAACAAATTATGCTTCGATAAGAGACTTAGAGAAACAGGTACATTTGATCATAGAAGTAAATTGGAAAGTTTTTTTTGAAGGGACAGTAAAGTCATAATTAGACATTCACAATTTTGACAGAACATATAATTTTATATAGCTTTCCAATTTACTTTTATTATTTAATTTTCTTTCTCTTGTTATCTTTTATTAAAGGGTTTATCTAGGTAAGCTCAGGAGACGCAAGGCACCTGGTTACTAGCTGCTGATTGGTTGCTGCATATATATATATATATATACAGATTGTCATTGGCTCACCCCATGTGCAGCTAGCTCCCAGTAGTGCATTGCTGCTCCTGAGCCAGGAGCCTAAACAAAGGATACCACAAGAATAAAGTAAATTAGATAATAGAAGTAAATTTGTTTAAAATTGCATGCTCTATCTGAATCATGAAAGTTACATATTGACTTTACTGTCCCTTTAAATATCACATACTGTTATGGACCTATAATATAGATTTTGATATTTTTATTTTATTTTTTAATAAAGTTTACGAAAAAGTGTCTTAAAAACGAGGGCTAAACGTTTGTGTTCTGTGCACGCACGCAGGTTCCTGCCTTAGTGGGAAACGCTGATAAGCGTCATTGAGTGACATTACAGAAAGCAATTTAAAGGGACATGAAACCAAAAAATGTTCTATCATGATTTACTTTCCAATTTACTTCTATTATCAGATTTACTTTATTATCTTGTTATCTTTTATTGAAGGAGCAGCAATACACTACTAGGAGCCAATGATAAGAGGTATATTATATGTGCAGCCACCAATCAGCAGCTAGCTCCTTGCTCCTGAACCTACCTAGATGTGCTTTTTAACAAAGGATACCAAGAAAATGAAACAAATTAGATAATAGAAGTCTATTGGCACGTGGTTTACAATTGCATGCTTTTTCTTAATCATGAAATACTTTTTTTGGGGTTTCATGGTTCTTTAAGTACCTAACACCAAAGCAGTACGTGGTCAAAATTTAGCATATTTGTAATTTCAATCTAATGTTTAATTGCTAAATTATTTGTTTGATTGGGTGGATTTACCTTTAATTTTAGGTCTCCTTTTTTTAAACATTTTGGAGTAGACTGTCCCTTTTATGTCAACGCCAGATCAGCAGCTCCCAGTAAAGCATTGCTGCTTTGGGGCTGACTCTAACTATGTGTTTAATCTCTTTACACACAGTTATATACAAGCAATAGGGCAGTGATAAAATGCTCTAAAACTTAAGTGTTTTTTGGCAGTTTAATGTCCTTAAAAGTTTTAGATTCCTGGTTTTCTGACAGTAGAAATTATACTAATAAGTTGTGCCAATAATTCAAGAGCAAGAAGATAAAATGTCCCTTACACACAAGATATATGACCAGAAGCAGAACAGAATGAGCAGTGATGGAGGAGATAGGGAATGAGTCATGCAGAGGGGGCTTAAAGGGACAGTCAACACCAGAATTTTTGTTGTTTAAAAAGAAAGATAATCCCTTTATTACCCATTCCCCAGTTTTGCATATCCAACACAGTTATAATAATACACATTTTACCTCTGTAATTATCTTGTATCTAAGCCTCTGCTGACTGCCCCCTTATTTCAGTTCTTTTGACAGACATGCAGTTTAGCCAATCAGTGCTCAGTCCTAGGTCACTTTACGTGCATGAGCTCAATGTTATCTATATGAAACATGTGAACTAATGCCCTCTAGTGGTCAAAATGCATTCAGATTAGAGGCAGTCTTCAAGGTCTAAGAAATTAGCATATGAACCTCCTAGGTTTAGCTTTCAACTAAGAATACCAAGAGAACAAAGCAAAATTGGTGATAAAAGTAAATTGGGAAGTTGTTTAAAATTGCATGCCCTATTTAAATCATGAAAAAAAAATTTGGACTTGACTGTCCCTTTAAGATCGTTAGTATGAGTTACCCACAGAATGTTACCACAGCTATATCTACCACACTAGATTATAGGTCTATGTCTATCATTTCACCTACTGACTGACTGACTGAAGTCTGATATTATTTGTAAACATTTATATTTATGTGCAGATATATTTCTACACAGTGCTTGTTTAGAAAACAAAAAAGGTGCTGGAACTTATTGATTGTTGTTGTTGTTGTTGATTGATATATTGTGCTCAGTAACTTCAAGAAAAGCAAAGGGACAGAGTTATTTACAGTGCTTGGTATGTTCTGCAGCACCTTCTTGTGATTACAAATATTACCTGCTATGAGATGTTATGTTACCAGCGAGTACCCCAAATAAAAAGCCCTGTTTCTATAGCATATTAAAACAACACTAAACTTTCATGTGTCAGATACAGATGCAGTTTTAAGAGACTTTCCATTTAAAATTGTTCACAGTTGTTTTAAAATCACAGTTTCTGAGATACCAGCTACTACTGAGCATGTGCAAGATTTCCAGTGTATACATATATAAGTCTTTGATTGGCTGATGGCTGACAAATCATACAGGGGGCCAGAAAATGTAAGTAAATTATGAAATTTGTCAGAAAAAATCTACTGCTCATTTGTAAGTGATATTGCATTATCTTGGTATTATGCACTTGTTGATTGTGCAGTTCTTCTAATGGTCCTTAAAGGGAGATGGTAATATAAATTAAATTGCTAAATCGTATATATAAAGAAAACTCTGCAATATACTTTCATTATTTATTTTGCCCCCTTTCCCTGTAATTTCATTTCTGTTAGAAATGGAAGTGCAGAACACTGTTGTAATCCACTCTAGTGACCTGATTATAACTGTCCCTAATTGGCCGCAGCAGAGAAGGTAACCTAAGTTATAACATGGCAGCTTCCATTGTTTTATAGACACTTAAGGGGCCTATCTATCAAAGACCACTGCTCCATAACCTTGTCCGCCTGCTCTGAGCAGGCGGACAGACATCGCCAGAAATCAACCCGATCGAGTATGATCGAGTTGATTGACACCTCCCTGCTGGCGGCCCATTGGCCGCGAGTCTGCAGGGGGTGGCGTTGCACCAGCAGCTCTTGTGAGCTGCTGGTGCAATGCTGAATACGGCGAGCGTATTGCTCTCCGCATTCAGCGAGGTCTGTCGGACCTGATCCGCACTTTCGGATCAGGTCCGACAGACCTTTGATAAACTTTACACTTATTTTGTCAACATTTAAACAGCTAATGAAATTCATCTACAAGTTATTCTCAGACTGCATCATTTTATCTATCATTTATTTAGTGTTTAATGTCCCTTTAAAAAAGTCTCATGCATTTAATGGTCATTTTTCACACAGTCTAGTAGTACAGAAACACACTCCTAATATGACTTTGCCATCACTCAACCTTTATCAATTCATTCATAAAAAAAATGGCTGCACCCGATTCCTATTTGTTAGATTATATTTATCCTCTGTGTACAGTTTCCCACATGTTTGATGCTTGATTAAGAGCTCAACCCAATTAAATTGTCAAGAGATTTAAATATGGTTGTGCTTTTAATTTTTACTGACAGTTTATCATTATTAAAAGGATAGTGTCTTTTCCTGTAAAGCTGGTCTATTCATTACCTGTATGGTTGGCTGGTTTAGTCAGTGAATGGGTTCTGACACCTGGGTGTGTCCGAGTGTAAAGCTTAGTGTGTCACAATCTAAAGCCAGGTGTGTTCCCAAACCTTACTAAAGCCAAGCCACGTTTACAAGTGTGCTATAAAAAAAGCTTGGGGGGGGTTGCAAAAATGTAGGGTTTCTTGGTCCAGCTGAGAATTGTGGTTAGAGGGCACTTGGCCAGGCTAAGAAAACTAGTTTAAATGCTCCCTGGGGGCTGCAGTGTGAGTGGACTCAATTGGATCAGTGCAACTAAATAGCTCAGAAAAGGGCCCAAAGAGAGAGTGCTCTGGAAATGGAGAGGATAACAGAATGCTGACCTCGCTGACTCAGTGTCAGGTCCTAAGTTACCGTTGCCACAGTGACCTGGTCATTTGCCCTATACATGGTAATGAAGTGCCTTAAAGGGAACATTTGACACATTATTATGACAGCAGTGGTAATAGTGTAGTCTGTATTTTAAGTCATTTAAAGTACTACAACTTTAATAGCGTGGTTACTACTCACAATGCTATAATGGTTTTGCTCCTGTGCCTGCAGCCATCTTTAAACAGTTCTCTTATTATAACCCTAAACAAGTGCTAGTTAGTGACGTTCTGCATCTTCACATTGGGTGCTGCCATGTTGGAACTTAAGTATTTGCAGAAAGAGAACAGTCTGCCAGGTATGAATAGCTCAGTGGCTTCTTCTACGACCCGGTTACCACCTGGGAGTAGCTTCTTTTAGCCCAATTGTGCTTTTCACAATTTCCTGAAATATATCAGTCTGATCCGACCTAACAAGTTCAGTGCAGCCCCGAAATACCAGCCATTTCTCCTCTGAACAAGGGACATGGCAACCCCAGATGTTCATTTCGACCTCCTTTGGGTCTCGTCAGTGAGGTGCAGCCATATATTTTGGTATTATGACCCTGGGACAAGTTTCTCCCTAAGGATGATGGGGAAACCAGATGTGGACTCCTTGCCCAATGTGCTTAGAAGGATATTGCTGTACCTCACAAGGTCCAAAGGAGGCCGAAACGATTGTCTGGGGTTGCCATTTCCCTTGTTCAGAGGAGAATTTCCTGATATTTCAGGGCTAGACTGACCTTGTTAGGTGTAATCAGACTGATATAGTTCTGGAAAGTTTTCCTCTGTGAAAAGCACAATTGGGCTAAAAGAAGCTGCCCCAGGTGGTAACCAGGCCATAGAACAAGCAACTGAGCTGTTGTTCGTTCCTGAAAGACTGCTTCTATTTTTGTATTGAAACTTAAGTATTCTCACACCCTGTGACAAAAGCATTGCGCATTCACAGATCAGTGACGTCTTTTTGACAAGCCATATCGTGTCCCTCAGTTTAGTGGGCACAATACAGAGCAGGAGCTGTACATTTATGCAATGGCTTCATCATTTTATGATATTCCTCAGGGCTTTTTCAAAGTTATGTAACTTTTAAACTGTTTAAAATACCTGCAAAAATCTAAAACTTCCACTCTCTCTATTGTGCAAGCTAAACCAAAGTGAAAGGTACAGCTGTCCATAAGCCTAGTGCATCACTGATATGTGACTGTGTGCCGCTTCTGTCACAGGGAGCAACAGTACGTGTGCTCCAAGATGGCGGTGCCCAGTATGAAGAGGTATAGCTTTGTAAACTAGCACATTTAATGGGTTAAATAAGAGAACACATTTCAGTCGTAAGAGATCAATAAAAACAGCATGGTGAGCATTAACCACGTCTCTTTAATTGTCCTGCATGTTGCATGTACCATTCTGGCTACCTTTTTCAGAAGAAAGTGTCGGATGTTATGTTGATTTTTACCTGTAGTACACTTAGGGTTGCCAGCTGTGTATCCAGGAGCGGGGTTACACAGTGCATCCAGGTCCGGTGCTTGCATAATGCTGGCAAGACAGCTGAGGGATCTCCTTGTGAGTACTAAATGTCACAGACCGGCTCCTGCAGACCTGCACACTGACACTCGCCCCTCCCTCTATAGTGCGACACTGGAGTGCTATGTTTTATGATATGTATGAAGTGTTAAGCACATGGAATGCCAGGCTTTTGTGTTTAGTATGTTTGGGGTATGGAATGCCAGGCTTTTGTGTTTAGTATGTTTGGGGTATGGAATGCCAGGCTTTTGTGTTTAGTATGTTTGGGGTATGGAATGTCAGGCTTTTGTGTTTAGTATGTTTGGGGTATGGAATGCCAGGCTTTTGTGTTTAGTATGTTTGGGGTATGGAATGTCAGGCTTTTGTGTTTAGTATGTTTGGGGTATGGAATGTCAGGCTTTTGTGTTTAGTATGTTTGGGGTATGGAATGCCAGGCTTTTGTGTTTAGTATGTTTGGGGTATGGAATGTCAGGCTTTCAGATGAGTAGAGAGTCTATATGGTTGCATCATTCTGAAGACTAATGTGCTTTGGGCACAGGTTATGATATTTTATTTGGCTGCCCTAATCTAGCCCAGCAAGAGATACTTCAGGTAGTGAGCTTGCCCTGAGCGGTCGTGATGTGCACGCACAATGCCGACAAGACAGGATCTCCTTGTGAGTACTAAATTTCACAGACCGGCTCCTGCAAACCTGCACACTGACACTCGCCTCTCCCTCCCTCCATAGGGCGACACTGCCCTTATGCCCTAATCTAGCCCAGTAGGCGATACTTCAGGTGGTGAGCTTGCCCTGAGCGGTCGCGACGTGCACACACAAAGTTTTTAAAACATTTGCTCAGGTAGGAAGAACCAGCTGTACATATGTATTTTTAGGGACTTTTTTTGTTTTGCGCGCCAACACTGTCAGTATTTATCGCGGATAGCGCGGCTCCATGTAACATGTTCTCGGTTCACACAGCTGCAGTATGATGATAGGGCTGTGGGTGAGGGAAATACAGAACATTTAGAACCTTGGTGTACTCTGCGCCAGTGCCGGCTATCCCCTCCATTAGTCTGAGCTGCAGCGTGCAGGAGCAGCAGGCAAACCTTGCAGAGAAGGAGCTAAGAATATGCATCAACTCCCTCCCTATCTGAAAGATAGCTAGGACACTCCACCTCAATGGTTACTGCAAAGATGACCCTGTGAGTGACACATGTAATAAAATAAAAATGACATCTCCATATTATAATCCATCCAATCGTTCCTTTGCTGACATTGTTTAGCATTTTTTTCATCAAATTGCAAAAAATCTTTTGATTGTTATGACATGTTCCTAAAATGGACAAGAAACCCTCTAACAGTTTGAAAGCATTAGAAAGTATGAATCAAATAAAAATGAATTGCTCTCTATGTGCAGATATTGTTCAGTTTTTTAGATTGGTCTACCTGGGTAGCAGTGATGTGCAGTCACTAGAGGCAAGTGAGGCAGTGCTTCACCTCTCATATGGGCAAAAATATATATTTTTTTATTGGCTTTAAAAAAAAAAATTGTATTTTTTTTCCCCAGCATTTTTTTTTCTCTCACAGCTACATGTTGTGCAATGGAGAGGCACAAGCAGGTCTGCCCACCATTACACAACATGCTGCGCCACCTACTGGATGAAAGTGGTTAAGATCATTGCATGGCCCATTAACTGCTTATTTGAGGCAGTCCTATTTGGGCTGACCCAATCCAGTGAGAGGCATTAGTAAGTGGAACTTAGGGTTGGGGCTGGATGTTAAATCATATAAAACAAAACAAAAACGGAAAAAAACAACTTATATATATTTTGTTGCTGTCATGTGAACCTGCCAGCTTTGCTAATGTGAAAAAGAGAGTTCTGTTCTTCCCCTCTAAGTGCAGTGGAATGTGCCACTGTCACTTCCTGAATCCTTATACAGAGCTGGAAGAGAGGCACAGAGAGCAGTGTTTTAGCCACATCTTATTGAAGTAAGATTTTACTGAAAGGGATTCTGTTAGGGTAGAAATGATAATTTAATGAATGTTTAGTGTTTTTTTACTCTTTTTGAGCAAAGGATCGTTTTTGTATTTTGTTTACTCAAAATTTACACCCACTAACTTAGCAGCTTGCCTCTGTACTGCACACTAATGTATGGTCTCATTTAGTTATAGTCTCACTTAGTCTCTGTAGCTCTGCTGTTTTATTACTTAAAAATGCAGTGGTCCCTCTCCCCCTCCTTGTGTGTGTGTCTGTGTCTCTCTCTCTATCCATCTCTCTCCTTATGTGTTGTTCTCCCCTATGGTCTCTTTCTCTCTCTGTCTCTCTTCCTCCCCCTCAGACTCTCTCATCCCTTATGTGTCTCTCTAACCCTCTGTGTGTGATTGTGTGTCTCCCTCTTTCTCTCTCTCTCTCTAACCCTCTGTGTGTGATTGTGTGTCTATCTCTCTCTCTCTCTCTAACCCTCTGTGTGTGATTGTGTCTCTCTCTCTCTCACTTTCTCTCTCTCTAACCCTCTGTGTGTGATTGTGTCTCTCTCTCTAACCCTCTGTGTGTGATTGTGTGTCTCTCTCTCTCTTTCTCTCTCTCTAACCCTCTGTGTGTGATTGTGTCTCCCTCTGTGTGTGATTGTGTCTCTCTCTTTCTCTCTCTAACCCTCTGTGTGTGATTGTGTCTCTCTCTTTCTCTCTCTAACCCTCTGAGTGTGATTGTGTCTCTTTCTCTCTCTCTCTCTCTCTCTCTCTCTCTCTCTAACTCTCTGTGTGTGATTGTGTCTCTCTTTCTCTAACCCTCTGTATGTGATTGAATCATTGTGTCTCTCTCTCTTTCTCTCTCTCTAACCCTCTGTGTGTGATTGTGTGTCTCTCTCTCTCTTTATTTCTCTCTCTCTAACCCTCTGTGTGTGATTGTGTGTCTCTCTCTCTTTCTCTAACCCTCTGTGTGTGATTGTGTCTCTCTCTCTTTATCTCTCTCTAACCCTCTGTGTGTGATTGTGTCTCTCTCTCTCTTTCTCTCTAACCCTCTGTGTCTCTCTCCCCCGTCTGTCTCTCCCTCTCCCCCCGAATGCTTTTCTGTGTTTCTGTCTACCTTTTATTTATTTAATTAATGAATTGGTAGTGCCATCTGATGGTGTGGCTTTATTTAAAGGGGTGGGGTCAAGCGCCCCACCATCTTTAAATTTCACCAGCCGCCACTGGATCAAGACATTTTTATATTTACTGAATAATGAAAGAATCTATAAGCATAATTTGCAGCATTAAAGAAAAAGTATGTTTTAAACATATTTTAATGGGCATGGATTTCTAGATCTCATAATCAGAGCAAGCATTGTGTTACCTGGCAAGAGTTTCTGTTACAATCCTTTTAGACTAAAATCAGATGTTTACTAAGTTGACCAGTTTTCCAAGACACCATTTAAAGGGACATGAAACCCATATCAATCCCATATGCAAATTTAAATAACTTTCCAATTTACATCTAATATCTAATTTTTTTCATTCTTTTGATATCCTTTGTTGAAAATCATATCTAAATATGCTCAGTAGCTGCTGATTGGTGGCTGCACATAGATACCACATGTGATTGGCTCACCCATGTGCATTGCTATTTCTTCAACAAAGGATATCTAAAGAATGAAGGCGTATCCTAGCCACTGCCTCACCAGCCGCTGACGTCACTGCACGTCACTGCTGGGTAGGATATTTAGCCATACACATGCATCCCACACTACCACAATTTGATGCCGGTTATGTCTTTGCAGACAGCTAGCTCCCACAAGGCAACCTTGTAGTTGGATATGGGGCTGATATTAGTGTGTGTGTGTGTTGTATGAGCGTGTGTTTTGTATTGGTGTGTGTGTTGTATGAGAGTATATGTTTTGTATTAGCGTGTGTGGTGTATGAGTGTATGTGTATTAGTGTGTGGTGTATGTTTGGTATGAGAGTGTGTTGTATGAGAGTATGTGTTTTGTATTAGTGTGTGTGTGTGTTGTATGAGAGTATGTGTTTTGTATTAGCGTGTGTGGTGTGTATTAGTGTGTGTGGTGTATGAGTGTATGTGTATTAGTGTGTGGTGTATGTTTGGTATGAGAGTGTGTTGTATGAGAGTATGTGTTTTGTATTAGTGTGTGTGGTGTGTGTGTGTGTTGTATTAGTGTGTGTGGTGTGTGTGTGTTGTATGAGAGTATGTGTTTTGTATGAGTGTGTGTTTGTTGTATGAGAGTGTGTGTGTTGTATTAGTGTGTGTGGTGTGTGTGTTGTATGAGAGTGTGTGTGTGTTGTATGATAGTGTGTGTGTGTTGTATGATAGTGTGTGTGTGTTTTATGAGAGTGTGTGTTGTATGATAGTGTGTGTGTTGTATGATAGTGTGTGTTGTATTAGTGTGTGTGGTGTGTGTGTTGTATGAGAGTGTGTGTGTGTGTTGTATGATAGTGTGTGTGTGTTGTATGAGTGTGTGTGTGTGTTGTATGATAGTGTGTGTGTGTGTTGTATGAGAGTTTGTGTGTGTTGTATTAGTGTGTGTGTTGTATGAGTGTGTGGTGTGTGTGTTGTATGAGAGTATGTGTTTTGTATTAGTGTGTGTGTTGTATGAGTGTGTGTTTGTTGTATGAGAGTGTGTGTGTTGTATTAGTGTGTGTGGTGTGTGTGTTGTATGAGAGTATGTGTGTGTTGTATTAGTGTGTGTGTTGTATGAGTGTGTTTGTTGAATGAGAGTGTGTGTGTGTGTTGTATTAGTGTGTGTGGTGTGTGTGTTGTATTAGTGTGTGTGGTGTGTGTGTGTGTGTTGTATGAGAGTGTGTGCAGTCTGGGTCTGTGTGGGTCGTGAAGGTCATGGGGAAAAAAGTTTGAAGAACCTTGGATTAAACCTATTTCTCCAACATAGGTGTGTCCGGTCCACGGCGTCATCCTTACTTGTGGGATATTCTCTTCCCCAACAGGAAATGGCAAAGAGCCCAGCAAAGCTGGTCACATGATCCCTCCTAGGCTCCGCCTACCCTAGTCATTCTCTTTGCCGTTGTACAGGCAACATCTCCACGGAGATGGCTTAGAGTTTTTTAGTGTTTAACTGTAGTTTTTATTATTCAATCAAGAGGAAAATGATTTTAGCAACCGTCACTAAAATCCATGGCTGTTCCACACAGGACTGTTGAGAGCAATTAACTTCAGTTGGGGGAACAGTGAGCAGTCTCTTGCTGCTTGAGGTATGACACATTCTAACAAGACGATGTAATGCTGGAAGCTGTCATTTTCCCTATGGGATCCGGTAAGCCATGTTTATTAAGATCGTAAATAAGGGCTTCACAAGGGCTTATTAAGACTGTAGACTTTTTCTGGGCTAAATCGATTCATTATTAACACATATTTAGCCTTGAGGAATCATTTATTCTGGGTATTTTGATATAATAATATCGGCAGGCACTGTTTTAGACACCTTATTCTTTAGGGGCTTTCCCAAATCATAGGCAGAGCCTCATTTTCGCGCCGGTGTTGCGCACTTGTTTTTGAGAGGCATGACATGCAGTCGCATGTGAGAGGAGCTCTGATACTTAGAAAAGACTTTCTGAAGGCGTCATTTGGTATCGTATTCCCCTTTGGGCTTGGTTGGGTCTCAGCAAAGCAGATACCAGGGTCTGTAAAGGGGTTAAAGTTAAAAACGGCTCCGGTTCCGTTATTTTAAGGGTTAAAGCTTCCAAATTTGGTGTGCAATACTTTTAAGGCTTTAAGACACTGTGGTGAAAATTTGGTGAATTTTGAACAATTCCTTCATGTTTTTTCGCAATTGCAGTAATAAAGTGTGTTCAGTTTAAAATTTAAAGTGACAGTAACGGTTTTATTTTAAAACGTTTTTTGTACTTTGTTATCAAGTTTATGCCTGTTTAACATGTCTGAACTACCAGATAGACTGTGTTCTGAATGTGGGGAAGCCAGAATTCCCATTCATTTAAATAAATGTGATTTATGTGACAATGACAATGATGCCCAAGATGATTCCTCAAGTGAGGGGAGTAAGCATGGTACTGCATCATTCCCTCCTTCGTCTACATGAGTCTTGCCCACTCAGGAGGCCCCTAGTACATCTAGCGCGCCAATACTCCTTACTATGCAACAATTAACGGCTGTAATGGATAATTCTGTCAAAAACATTTTAGCCAAAATGAACACTTATCAGCGTAAGCGCGACTGCTCTGTTTTAGATACTGAAGAGCATGACGACGCTGATAATAATGGTTCTGAAGGGCCCCTAACCCAGTCTGATGGGGCCAGGGAGGTTTTGTCTGAGGGAGAAATTACTGATTCAGGGAACATTTCTCAACAAGCTGAACCTGATGTGATTACGTTTAAATTTAAGTTGGAACATCTCCGCATTCTGCTTAAGGAGGTATTATCCACTCTGGATGATTGTGACAAGTTGGTCATCCCAGAGAAACTATGTAAAATGGACAAGTTCCTAGAGGTCCCGGGGCTCCCAGAAGCTTTTCCTATACCCAAGCGGGTGGCGGACATTGTTAATAAAGAATGGGAAAGGCCCGGTATTCCTTTCGTCCCTCCCCCCATATTTAAAAAATTGTTTCCTATGGTCGACCCCAGAAAGGACTTATGGCAGACAGTCCCCAAGGTCGAGGGAGCGGTTTCCACTTTAAACAAACGCACCACTATACCCATAGAGGATAGTTGTGCTTTCAAAGATCCTATGGATAAAAATTAGAAGGTTTACTTAAAAAGATGTTTGTTCAGCAGGGTTACCTTCTACAACCAATTTCATGCATTGTCCCTGTAGCTACAGCCGCATGTTTCTGGTTCGATGAGCTGATAAAGGCGGTCGATAGTGATTCTCCTCCTTATGAGGAGATTATGGACAGAATCAATGCTCTCAAATTGGCTAATTCTTTCACCCTAGACGCCACTTTGCAATTGGCTAGGTTAGCGGCTAAGAATTCTAGGTTTGCTATTGTGGCGCGCAGAGCGCTTTGGTTGAAATCTTGGTCAGCTGATGCGTCTTCCAAGAACAAGCTACTTAACATTCCTTTCAAGGGGAAAACGCTGTTTGGCCCTGACTTGAAAGAGATTATCTCTGATATCACTGGGGGTAAGGGCCACGCCCTTCCTCAGGATCGGCCTTTCAAGGCAAAAAATAAACCTAATTTTCGTCCCTTTCGTAGAAATGGACCAGCCCAAAGTGCTACGTCCTCTAAGCAAGAGGGTAATACTTCTCAAGCCAAGCCAGCTTGGAGACCAATGCAAGGCTGGAACAAGGGAAAGCAGGCCAAGAAACCTGCCACTGCTACCAAGACAGCATGAAATGTTGGCCCCCGATCCGGGACCGGATCTGGTGGGGGGCTGACTCTCTCTCTTCGCTCAGGCTTGGGCAAGAGATGTTCTGGATCCTTGGGCGCTAGAAATAGTCTCCCAAGGTTATCTTCTGGAATTCAAGGGGCTTCCCCCAAGGGGGAGGTTCCACAGGTCTCAGTTGTCTTCAGACCACGTAAAAAGACAGGCATTCTTACATTGTGTAGAAGACCTGTTAAAAATGGGAGTGATTCATCCTGTTCCATTAAGAGAACAAGGGATGGGGTTCTACTCCAATCTGTTCATAGTTCCCAAAAAAGAGGGAACGTTCAGACCAATCTTAGATCTCAAGATCTTAAACAAGTTTCTCAAGGTTCCATCGTTCAAGATGGAAACCATTCGAACTATTCTTCCTTCCATCCAGGAAGGTCAATTCATGACCACAGTGGATTTAAAGGATGCGTATCTACATATTCCTATCCACAAGGAACATCATCGGTTCCTAAGGTTCGCATTCCTGGACAAGCATTACCAGTTCGTGGCGCTTCCTTTCGGATTAGCCACTGCTCCAAGGATTTTCACAAAGGTACTAGGGTCCCTTCTAGCTGTGCTAAGACCAAGGGGCATTGCTGTAGTACCTTACTTGGACGACATTCTGATTCAAGCGTCGTCCCTTCCTCAAGCAAAGGCTCACACGGACATTGTCCTGGCCTTTCTCAGATCTCACGGATGGAAAGTGAACGTGGAAAAGAGTTCTCTATCTCCGTCAACAAGGGTTCCCTTCTTGGGAACAATAATAGACTCCTTAGAAATGAGGATTTTTCTGACAGAGGCCAGAAAAACAAAACTTCTAGACTCTTGTCGGATACTTCATTCCGTTCCTCTTCCTTCCATAGCGCAGTGCATGGAAGTGATCGGTTTGATGGTAGCGGCAATGGACATAGTTCCTTTTGCGCGCATTCATCTAAGACCATTACAACTGTGCATGCTCAGTCAGTGGAATGGGGACTATACAGACTTGTCTCCGAAGATACAAGTAAATCAGAGGATCAGAGACTCACTCCGTTGGTGGCTGTCCCTGGACAACCTGTCACAAGGGATGACATTCCGCAGACCGGAGTGGGTCATCGTCACGACCGACGCCAGTCTGATGGGCTGGGGCGCGGTCTGGGGATCCCTGAAAGCTCAGGGTCTTTGGTCTCGGGAAGAATCTCTTCTACCGATAAATATTCTGGAACTGAGAGCGATATTCAATGCTCTCAAGGCTTGGCCTCAGCTAGCGAGGGCCAAGTTCATACGGTTTCAATCAGACAACATGACAACTGTTGCGTACATCAACCATCAGGGGGGAACAAGGAGTTCCCTAGCGATGGAAGAAGTGACCAAAATCATTCTATGGGCGGAGTCTCACTCCTGCCACCTGTCTGCTATCCACATCCCAGGAGTGGAAAATTGGGAAGCGGATTTTCTGAGTCGTCAGACATTGCATCCGGGGGAGTGGGAACTCCATCCGGAAATCTTTGCCCAAGTCACTCAGCTGTGGGGCATTCCAGACATGAATCTGATGGCCTCTCGTCAGAACTTCAAAGTTCCTTGCTACGGGTCCAGATCCAGGGATCCCAAGGCGGCTCTAGTGGATGCACTAGTAGCACCTTGGACCTTCAAACTAGCTTATGTGTTCCCGCCGTTTCCTCTCATCCCCAGGCTGGTAGCCAGGATCAATCAGGAGAGGGCGTCGGTGATCTTGATAGCTCCTGCGTGGCCACGCAGGACTTGGTATGCAGATCTGGTGAATATGTCATCGGCTCCACCTTGGAAGCTACCTTTGAGACGAGACCTTCTTGTTCAGGGTCCGTTCGAACATCCGAATCTGGTTTCACTCCAGCTGACTGCTTGGAGATTGAACGCTTGATCTTATCGAAGCGAGGGTTCTCAGATTCTGTTATCGATACTCTTGTTCAGGCCAGAAAGCCTGTAACTAGAAAGATTTACCACAAAATTTGGAAAAAATATATCTGTTGGTGTGAATCTAAAGGATTTCCTTGGGACAAGGTTAAGATTCCTAAGATTCTATCCTTCCTTCAAGAAGGATTGGAAAAAGGATTATCTGCTAGTTCCCTGAAGGGACAGATTTCTGCCTTGTCTGTGTTACTTCACAAAAAGCTGGCAGCTGTGCCAGATGTTCAAGCCTTTGTTCAGGCTCTGGTTAGAATTAAGCCTGTTTACAAACCTTTGACTCCTCCTTGGAGTCTCAACTTAGTTCTTTCAGTTCTTCAGGGGGTTCCGTTTGAACCCTTACGTTGATATTAAGTTATTATCTTGGAAAGTTTTGTTTTTAGTTGCAATTTCTTCTGCTAGAAGAGTTTCAGAATTATCTGCTCTGCAGTGTTCTCCTCCTTATCTGGTGTTCCATGCAGATAAGGTGGTTTTACGTACTAAACCTGGTTTTCTTCCAAAAGTTGTTTCTAACAAAAACATTAACCAGGAGATTATCGTACCTTCTCTGTGTCCGAAACCAGTTTCAAAGAAGGAACGTTTGTTGCACAATTTGGATGTTGTTCGCGCTCTAAAATTCTATTTAGATGCTACAAAGGATTTTAGACAAACATCTTCCTTGTTTGTTGTTTATTCCGGTAAAAGGAGAGGTCAAAAAGCAACTTCTACCTCTCTCTCTTTTTGGATTAAAAGCATCATCAGATTGGCTTACGAGACTGCCGGACGGCAGCCTCCCGAAAGAATCACGGCTCATTCCACTAGGGCTGTGGCTTCCACATGGGCCTTCAAGAACGAGGCTTCTGTTGATCAGATATGTAGGGCAGCGACTTGGTCTTCACTGCACACTTTTACCAAATTTTACAAGTTTGATACTTTTGCTTCTTCTGAGGCTATTTTTGGGAGAAAGGTTTTGCAAGCCGTGGTGCCTTCCATTTAGGTGACCTGATTTGCTCCCTCCCTTCATCCGTGTCCTAAAGCTTTGGTATTGGTTCCCACAAGTAAGGATGACGCCGTGGACCGGACACACCTATGTTGGAGAAAACAGAATTTATGTTTACCTGATAAATTACTTTCTCCAACGGTGTGTCCGGTCCACGGCCCGCCCTGGTTTTTTTAATCAGGTCTGATAATTTATTTTCTTTAACTACAGTCACCACGGTACCATATGGTTTCTCCTATGCAAATATTCCTCCTTAACGTCGGTCGAATGACTGGGGTAGGCGGAGCCTAGGAGGGATCATGTGACCAGCTTTGCTGGGCTCTTTGCCATTTCCTGTTGGGGAAGAGAATATCCCACAAGTAAGGATGACGCCGTGGACCGGACACACCGTTGGAGAAAGTAATTTATCAGGTAAACATAAATTCTGTTTTTTTACTTTGTAATTTTCCTGGCCATATCGCTATAAATTGCATTTGATTTACACTAAAAGGTATGACTCAGCAAAATCCCTCTATGGGTGGACTGCTTTAGCCACTGTGGGGCAGTCATGCGTTCCGCATGGGATAGCTTGTTTTGTCACTCTAAAATTCCGCACCAGGGCAACTTTCTAATTGGGGAAAAAAATAGTTTGCTCTACTCCTAACATACAGTCCTAAAATTGCCAAGGCTAAAAGTACAGTTACTGCTGCCTACTGGTTATTTCCACAGAATGTATGTATGCATGTGTGTGTGTTTGTGTAAATATGTGTGTAATATATGTGTTCATAAATGTATATGTGGTTGTGTGTGTAAATATGTATATGAGTATGTGCAAATATGTATTTGTGTGGGTGTAAATGTGTATGTGTGTGTGTAAATTATTATTATTACATATATATATTTTAATTTATATAATACAATCAAGCCCATTGACGCTGACTCTCTGTAAGGGACAGTCTTCTTGAAAACGTTTATTGTTTAAAAAGATGGATAATCCCTTTATTACCCATTCCCCAATTTTGCATAACCAACATCTTTATATTAATATACTTTTTACCTCTGGGATTACATTGTATCAAAGCCTCTGTAGACTGCCCCCTTATTTCAGTTCTTTTGACAGATTTTCATTTTAGCCAATCAGTGCTGACTCATGAATAACTATAGGCGTGAGCACAATGTTATCAATATGGCACACATGAACTAGCACTTTCTTACTGTGAAAAGCTGTCAAAATTCCCTGAGTTAAGAGGCGGCCTTCAAGAGCTAAGAAATTAGCCCATTAGTCTACCTAGGTTTAGCTTTCAACATAGAATACCAAGAGAACAAAGCAAATTTGATAAAAGTAAATTGGAAAGTTATTTAAAATTGCATGCCCTATCTGAATCATGACCATTTATTTTTTACTTGACCGCCCTTTAAAAGAAGCAGTCCCTCCCCCACACCATTTATCTTTAAAACAAATATTTTTAACTGACTTTTCTGATTAACTGATCAACTAATTCTGTGAAAACCCAACCATCCTTGCTTAAACCGACTTTTTTTTATGCAACCAACTCTCTGGAACGTTCTCTAAAGTGGCAGCTGAAGGCAACCACTATTCTAATTCTGTCTGACACTTATTTGTGGGCATCTAGATTACTGGAACAACATTGTGAGTTGTAGCACTAGGATTTAACATAACCAAGAGCTACAGTATTCCAGCACACTTAGGCTTAGCTGTTAATTTAACAATAACTGGGTTTTTGTTTGGTGTTGTTTTCATTCAATAAATACTTCATACTTTATACTGTGTGTTTTTCCTTTGTAACTATAATGAGTAACCTAAATCGATCTATCATTACGAAAACAGGCTTATTAGAAATGTGCTTATCTAGAAGTACAGGAGTGTTTTATGATACCAGTGAGGTGGTTGGACTCTCCTGTCCTGTTCTTTATTACTATTATAATTATTATTATTATCAGGTATTTGTAGAGCACCAACAGATTCCGCAGCGCTATAAGCATAGGCGGTATACAAGGTAACATTTATAGGGATCAAATGGGTAGAGGGCCCTTCTGAGATTTTCACTGTTGCAGTCGGCTCTTATGAAGGCGATCTACAAACAGCTGAGCTCATAGGCTTAAATTCTATGGGGTTCAAGGGGAAAGCAATTTAGTTAGGAAAGGTTAGTGTAGGTTGTATGCATACCTGAATAGTAGAGTCTTTAGGGAGCGCTTGAAGCTGTTAAAATTAGGTGAGAGTCTTGTGGAGTGAGGCAGGAAGTTCCACAAGATGGGAGCCTGGAGTCTGGAGAAGTCCTGTAAACGGGAATGTGAGGAAGTAACAAGAGAGGAGGAGAGTAGGAGATGGTGAGCAGAGCAAAGGGGAGGGGAGGGAGAGTATAAGGAGACAAGGTCTGAAATGTAGGGGGAGCAGTGCAGTTGAGGGCTTTGTATGTCAGAGTGAGGATTTTGTATTTAATCCGGGAGGCAAGAGGAAGCCAGCGAAGGGATTGGCAGAGAGGTGCAGCAGATGAAGATTGACGTGTAAGGAAGATGAGCCTGGCAGAGGCATTCATTATGAATTGTAAAGAAGCTAGGCGGCAGCTAGGAAGACCAGTGGGGATGGAGTTGCAATATTCAAGAAGGGAAAGCATGAGAGAGTGGATTAAAATCTTAGTTGTGTATTGTGTAAGGAGACGTCTAATTTTAGAGATGTTTTTAAGTTGGAAGGGGCAGGCTTTAGCCAAGGACTGAATGTGAGGGTAGGGGTAAGGATGATATTATCAACAGTTGGAGGTGGAGATTTTGGAGGAAGGGGGAAAAATAAGTTCAGTTTTGGAGAGATTTAGCTTAAGGTAGTCATGTCATGTATGAAGATGTCCTACTGTTTGAACAAAAAAGCAATATATCCCATGTATGCATATACTGTACAATTCTTTTTAGAATGCTTCATATATGGTTATTTTTAGCGTGAGCTGCAAACAGCACTTACTGTGCTCAGGTGACCATTGAGGTTTTTGAAGGAGTGAGGCAGCACACCAAGGAATCCAATAAAAATCCAAAATGTATTGCAGCTGAGTTAAAAACACAAACTCACAAACATGAGGAAAAAGGAGGCGTGTCCTTACGCATTTCGTGCCGTGCAGCACTTAATCATAGGTTAACAAGTGAATCATACTGCAACACCTATATACCTGGCACAACCAATAGTATCCCTATTTGTTCTTTAACATTGATGAGGTTTGTTAGCCCTTTCATACTTTTCTTTGAAATCTTTTCGTCATTTTGTTTTTAAAATGTTATGTTATAATATTGTTAAACTGTTTCCCTTATGCCGCAACACAGCCTTGGTTACCTGCTTCAGGGATATGATTCGTTTCCCGTTTCAGGGATACTATTGGTTGTGCCAGGTATATAGGTGTTGCAGTATGATTCACTTGTAATCCTATGATATAGTGCCGCACGGCACGAAACACGTAAGGACACGCCCCCTTTTTCCTCATTTTCGTGAGTTTGCGTTTTTAACTCAACTGCAATACATTTTGGGCTCGGCTTATATACAGCACCTTACATAGCTGTGCTGAATTGGTTACTAAGTATTGATACATTTATTTCTCAGGGCATAGGTGAACAGTAATTGTGGACTGAATCAAACTGTCAAATTGTTATAAGACAACCTGTTTGGACTGTATATAAACAGTGTTTGCTTTCACACACCCATTATTGCCCTGTTTTTTTTTCTCATTTTCCACACCGGTAAGACACAGCTGTTACGTCACTGACAACATAGCAGACCTATAGAGTATTGAGTTCCTTGGCATCCTTTATATTATATTATATATCTTTGTTAAACACTCCAACAAATATGGAGGTGGGGGCATTTAGTTTGAATAAAGCTATTTTAATGTTGAAAACAGAAAAGATTTCTTTGAGAACATTTTCTCAACTGGCAATGAAAGTGCAAACAAAAATCTTAAGACCCTGTTTAATCAGCTTGAACGGCTCATATTGGTTGATTTACGCTTGATGTGGGACACAGTGGCTTTTAAACACTACATTGAGTCTAAGAGGATACCCAGAGGATTAATGATAAAAAAATTCCCGTCCTATGATTTAGAGGATGAAAGCTTAATACAGGAGTGGAAAGAGGCACTCACCACCTGTTCTCTCACCTTGATGAATGTTTTGTTGAAAAGCAAAAATATGAAGAGAGAAGCTCTTAAGGGGTGTGTCCAGTCACTCAAGGTGGAGCTTAAAGATCAGAAAGCTAAAGAGCAATATATGGGATTAAAGGATACTATGAAGAACAAAATCAAGAAATATGATGATGACAGCCTCCCTTAAGGGTCGTAAGTTTAACCGTGACCAGGAAGACTATTTGAACAACAAAGTTTATGATTGGTCAAGATTTACTGGGAGACAGATGAGATTCTCCATGGGTGGTCACAGAAGATTTACTAAAAAGAATGACAGATGATAATAAGGCCAATAAAGGAGGTGATAAGGATAAAGACACAGATAAGGAGAAGAATAACAAGAGAGGCCATTGGATGAAAACATCTACACCAATGTCTGAGCCCAAGTCTATATTAAAGAAAAATACTTTTGATTGGAGAGTGGTTTTCTCATCTACAGAACCAGATACATCAGAACAGAACTCTGCCACTACAGAGGATAGTGATGCTGATTCATCCTCTTTCTCCTCTGTCTCTCCCCAACCCTCTTTGTCATTATAGGGTCCCAGTGTCACAGAATCAGAGGAGAGTGAACCTGTAGTACGCCCGAAGATCAAGAGTAAGAGCAAGAAACTCCCTTTAGGGAAAAGAAAAGGACGAGAAGAGCGGGACGAAAGAAAGGAAGAAGGGCCTCAAAAAAGGAGACAGAAGAAGGATTAGCTCTTGCAGTCCTGAATTTATCGGACTTTCCTTTGAATACTGATCATGTCAAAGTGTTATCCAGAGGTTTGGGGTTTGCCCCTTCACATGTTTTTTCACAATTTACCATGTTGTTAGATATACAAAAGTTTGTACGCAAGCTAGCCTTGAAGAGATTCTTTACTGATTCTGATAAAGATGATATTCAATCTTCTGTTGCTAGCAATGTTACTCAGCTTTCTGTAAATGGCAGTGTTATATTGGGTGCCTACCACACAGAACCTGAAAATGCTAATTTTTACTCTCACTTAACCTTTGATGAGGTTCTGTCTTTGGAACAATTGAGAGATTTGGATCTTGGTGATGGGGGACCTGATGACTCTGAAATTCAGAGGCCCAAAAAGGCTACATCAGGATTTTACCCAATACAATCTAGGGGTACGTACTTAAATTTATTTCAGAAAAATGTGGAACAGGATATTCTGAAATTGATTGAGACAGGTAAGACTGGAGGTGGGCTTCATCGCTTTACTAATTTGGGTTCAAGGCAGAGGCTGCAACATTGTCATCAGGTCAGCTGACAAGGGTGGCAATGTTGTGGTTCTCAACAAGACTGACTATTTGAATGAGGGCCTCAGACAATTAAAGTGAAGGTAAAGTTTGGGCATTAAAAACTGATATTGAGAATCCTTTTGCAGTCTTAAACCCAGTCGCTAAGTTTTTTTTCTCCAAAATTTTTTACATGATTTTTTTTAAAATTCTTTATTTATTCTGTGAAGAGACATAACATGAATCAAAACAAAAGAGGAAGAAAACATTCCCCTAATCCTGGGGAGTCAGAGATCATCAAGGATAACATAACATATAATATTGTTACAGAATATCAAACTAGCATTGATTTATCAATTGGTCTTACATCAGCATGACATATCTCTCACAGTTTTTTAATTTTTCCCCCCTTTTCCCCCCTCCTCCCTTATGTAACCTATTACTCAGCCAGCCGGCTACTCTTTCTCCCCCAGGGTGTCAGTCCCCCCCGCCTAATTCCCGTCACACCTTCCACTAAGGAAGCGACATCTCTCTATTTACTGTCTGCAAAATCTACCTTCCATTCTCCTCGCAACTGAGCTTCCAACAGATATTCGGAATTGCGTATGGGGTATAGAATTCTCGCCAGTTGTGAGGCATGTAGTGAGTGTAGATAAGTGTCCCATTTTCTCATGAAACGTGCCGTACGATTTGCTATATCCCCCATAGTGTCTACCTGTTCGTGTATCAGCTGTGTATGTATCTCACTTTTTAACTGCGATAGGGTTGGTGCACGTCTATCTATCCAGTATCTCAGAATCATTTTCCTCGCTTGGAGGATGACATTGTGTAGGAAAGCTGTCTTACTTCTGGGCAGTTCAGGTGTATCTAGGAATATTACCATTTGCGGTGTAAGCGTAGCCACTTGTACGTTTAGGGAACGTAACCAATAACAAATCATCCCCCAGAACTTCTTCAGTCCGGGGCACTCCCATAGCATATGCAACAAGGTCGCCTGTGCCTTAGAGCACTTCGGACAGTTCCCCGTGTGATCCCTTTCCCATTTTCTGTATTGGTTGGGAGTCACGTAGGCTGACTGCAAGATTTTTGTGTGAGATTCTCTAATGTTCATCGCCAGGGTGGCCTTCCGAACATTTTCAATGCTATTTTGAATCTGTGCTTTGGCTATAGGAGCATTCAGAATCCCTGTCCATTTTTCCCCCAGGTATTCCAGGGTGTGTCCGTTAGTGGGGGCCAACAATGTCCTGTATATTGGGGAGATGGAAGTGCAACCCTGAGAGTATATACTGCAGAGTTGATGAACACCACTGTTAGTTTCAGGGAAATTCTCTGAGTTAACCAACTCCAAGGCGTAGTGCCTAGCCTGAAGGTAGGCAAAATGGTGCGTACGTGGTAGGTTGTAAGTCGTTTGAAGTTGTGAGAAAGTACATATAGTTTTCCCAGTACCCTCCAACATCTTGGATACTCTGTCTAGTCCCAAGGACCTCCAGGTCTTGAATGTCTGCGTGGTTATGCCTGGCACGAAATGTGGATTCCCCTGTAAGGGTATGTACTTCGAGATTTCATGGCTACATTTCAACTTACTGCACAATTTTCTCCAAGCCTGTAGAGGCTGCGACATGAGGGGATAGTGTAACAGAAACGTATCTAGCTTATCAGCCTTAAGATGTGGAAGAGCAGAAAGCGACCATGGCTGAACCACATGCCGCTCCAGTTCTGGGATTGTGAAATGACTATTTCCCGTTAGCCAGTCTAGGACGTATTTCGCCTGTGCCGCCCAGCAATATAGCTCAACATTTGGGACCGCCATACCTCCCGAGGGAACTGTGCTCATCATTCTACTGGAGTGAATTCTGTGTTTTTTCCTAGCCCAAATGAAGGACATAAAAAGTGACTTCCAATAAAGCAAGTCCTTCTTGTGTATAAGTAGTGGCAACATTTGCATTACGTAGAGCAACTTGGGAAATAAAACCATTTTGATGAGGGCTATCCTGCCTGAAACAGTCAATGGTAATCCCACCCAGTGCTTGGTTAGATCCGAGGCCCCTTTTTTCAGGGGTGCGTAATTTATATTGTACCAGTTCGCCGGATCCCGCGAGAGTTTGATTCCCAGATATTTAAAGATAGTCCCCGCTACTCGAAAGTCGTAGTGGAGGTCAGGTATATCGTTAGCATAAGATAACCATATTAGCTCCGTTTTATCAGTGTTGACTCTGTAGCCAGAGATAAGGCCAAAGTCTTTAATAATATCCATAAGTAGTGGAATATTTAGTCTGGGGTCCTGGATGTACAACACCATGTCATCCGCAAAAAG
This sequence comes from Bombina bombina, assembly GCF_027579735.1. NCBI lineage: Eukaryota > Metazoa > Chordata > Amphibia > Anura > Bombinatoridae > Bombina > Bombina bombina. The sequence continues at coordinate 136,139,329 of NC_069503.1, forward strand.
TGACAAATGTAATGTCTTGTCTCCTATTTTGAGGCCTTTTGTAGTATGTCTGATCTTCACGGCGAGAGGCTCTAACGCCAGATCAAACAAAAGAGGCGAGAGCGGGCAACCCTGCCTCGTTCCTCTACTCAAGGCAAATGGTTGGGATGGCATGCCGTTCACCATTATCGCAGCCTGTGGGCTAGTATACATTGCTTCTAAAGCTCTCGCGAAGTTCCCAGTTATCCCAAATCGTTCCAGAGTATAAAACAAGTGACTCCATAGGACCTTATCGAAGGCCTTTTCCGCGTCTACTAGCAGTGCACATGCTTCGTCCCGTTGTGGTACCCGATTTTTACTTGCTCTATCCCAATAATGGGTGAGCAAGAACTGTAGGGTGCGTACGTTGATTACTGAAGATCTACCTTTCACAAATCCCGTCTGATTTTCATGTATGAGGTTAGGGAGTACTATCGCAAGCCTATCTGCTAGAATTTTCGTGAACATTTTATAATCCGAATTCATTAATGAAATCGGGCGATAAGATTCCGGGGCCAAGCAGTCTCTATCCGGTTTGAGAATCAAACTGATATTTGCTTCTGTGAATCTCTGCGACAAGTTGGCTTCACCTTGTAGAATACCATTAAACAACATGGTCAATGGACCAGCTATTTCTTGCCCAAGTATCTTATAGAACTCCCCAGGTAGGCCGTCAGGACCCGGGGCTTTGTCCAGAGGAAGCTTCCCTATAGAGGCAAATACCTCACTTGGGGCTATGCTTGCGCTTAGCGCTTGTTGCTGGGGTTCCGTTAATGTGGCTAGGGGAATATCTCTCCAGAAATTTTCCCGAATGTTTGTGTCTACCTCACGCGTGGTGTACAATTTTGAGTAGAATTGTGTAAATACCCTCTGTATCCCTGTTGTGTCGGTATAAACCTTGTCATTGTATTTAATGGCCGGTATTGTGTTACTACCTCTATTTAGTTTGGTCAGTCTAGCCAGCATCTTTCCTGTCTTATTACCATAGCGGTAGTACCTGGCCTGCAGTCTTGTGGCATCCCATGCTGCGTTTTGAGTTAAGTATGTGTCTCTGTGCGCTTTGGTGTCATGGTATTTGAGTTTGTTCACTGTCGTAGGGTTGCGTAAGTATCTATTTCTGGCATTCAAAAGTTGTTTAAGCAACAACTCTTCCCTGACCTGCTTTTTCTTTTTGAAATTAATGACATAAGTCGTCGTAGAGCCTCTCAGCACTGCCTTGGCTGCCTCCCAGAACAGTACTGGATTGCCCCTATGTCCCTGATTTGTTTCAGCATATGCTAGCCACTCCCCTATAAGATGCTTCCTAAAGTTGTCATCGTGCATCAGATACTTAGGGAATAACCATCTGGTACTGAAAGGTCTGACTGCCCCTAGTTGTAACTTTAATGTAATTGGGGCATGGTCTGAGAGAACTGGGTCATCTATTCCCGTGTCCCTGACCCTGGAGTTCATGGACCCAGAAATCAGAAAATAATCAATGCGTGATAGAGTGTCTTTTGCCGGGGTGGCACACGTAAAACTCTTGACCTCCGGGTTCCTATCCCTCCAGATGTCAGTGAGGAGAAGTGCATTTCGGAACCTACAAAGTAGATTTGTATCTCTCCTAGCATTGAGATTCGTGTTACGAGCTAACTGTGGGTGTAGCGGATTATGAAATCTGTCCGCAGGGGTCTGCGGTGCAATATTGTAATCTCCACCTAGGACTATTGGGACATCAGCAACTTGCAGTAATTGTACTCTAAGTTCGCTCCAGAAGGCTGCTTTGTGTGTGTGGGGTCCATAGACTCCACCCAAGAGCATTGGAGTTCCGTCAACTGTGAGCTTGAGTAAAATGTATCGTCCCTGGGGATCTAACACGGTGTGGGTTATGTTGTAATCTAGATTCTTGCGAAAGAGGATTGCTACCCCCCTAGCTCTGCTGCTCTCATATTTAGTGTAAATGATCTCCCCTACCCATCCCTGTTTCAACTTTTGGTGCTCTATGGGTTTCAAATGGGTTTCTTGGAGGATCGCTATGTCTGCTTTTCTAGATTTCAGATATTTCAATATAGCCTTTCTTTTCAATGGGGATGTGATTCCTCCCACGTTCCATGAGATAATGTGTAGCCCCATCTTCAAGGTTAGTGGAAGGCGGGGGCCCCTATGGGACGACCCTTGTATTAGAGACTACTACAATATACTGGCCCAATGCCACCTGTGAGCTATGTTTCAAATGTTTGTGTGTGTGTTCTCTTTCACTACTTACGGTTCTGACACCCTGGGGTCTTTTCCCTTTAGGAACAACAAGGATTTGAGTTATGCCGAATCTCAAACAGCTAAGGAAGACAAAATCAGTTAATAATTCTTAGCAGTCAGAAATAAGGTGCAGTGCGTATTTTTGGGAAAGCGATATCACCCAGTTGGGAGAAAAAGGAACAAAGGAGAAAACAGTTCAACGGTACAGTAACAGTGAACAAGGAAGCAATGCAATAACACAACAGAACAAGCAATCAATAATGAACGATGAACCCCCCCCCCTCCTCCCCCCCTACTATATTTCAAAAAAGGATATGAGATGATGTCCTGGGCAATACCCATAGACATCATGTTTCAGGTATGTCCTCAGCCTCCAGTCCTCTATCATGTCCCTGCAAACAAGATTAATAAACTCCAACAATTTTAGCGAAGGATCATGGATCCCACGCAGTTTATATTACATAGAAAATGTTGCTGTGGCTTCAAGGAGCCTCTTCCTCCTCTATTCCGTCTGCTTCATTTTGATCCATTCTGCATGGGTGTCGTGATGCCATGAAAGCACGCAGTTGCGTGGTAGATTCAAAAAATTTCGGACCCTGAGGGGTCTGTAGCTTGAGTCTTGCTTGGGTACAAGAGGGACACTGATTCACCTTTTTCCAAAAGTTCCCTACAATAGGGAGAGAATTCTCTGCACTTTCTTGCTACTTCAGCCGAGTAATCTTGAAACAGGTGTATTCTGGATCCTTCATAGACTAGTTCCTTTGTTTGTCTGTAGGCTTTAAGGATAAGGGTTTTGTCCTTGAAGTTGAGATATTTGATCATCAATTGCCTGGCTAAGGTTTTCTGCCCATTGTTAGGTGGTGGAGGACCCACGCGGTGCGCTCTTTCTGCGACACATGGGATATCTGATTCAGCCATACCCAGAAGTTTCGGGAGCTCTTTTTCTGCAAATTCCATTAGCGCAGAACCTGGAACCATTTCAGGTAACCCCACCACTCGGATGTTGTTCCGCCGGGATCTATTTTCCAGATCCTCTACTTTAGACATTAAAGCTTTATTTTGGCGTTGTAGTTGCGTGATGTCTAGCGCTGATTCCCTCTGCTGCACCTCTGCGTCTGCTACCTTTTGCTCCACTGAGTTTAGTCGTGTAGAAAAGATCTTAAAATCTGAGGATAAGGTGTCTAGTCCCGTTTGTAATTGCTCAATTTTTGGTAGGAATAAAGCAGACAGCTGTGAAACTATTGGGTGGGTGTCTTGTGGTAAAGGATCGGAAAGCTCCATCACCGCCGCAGGCGGTGTGTGCACTTCAGCTTGGCTTTTTTGCCGTCTGTCGTGCTGGCGTTGCTTGGACATGTTATCAGTTCTTTTATTATATGGAGTGTAATATTTTTGCATACAGACAAAAGGTGTCCCAGTAACAGGACCAGCACCACTTCTTAAGATCTTACGGTCTGCAGGGATCAAGTCAGGACAGTAGATAGCTCAGGAGAGTTTCTGGGGGGGGGGGTGTCTTGGGGCGGGCCTCTCAGAGTTTATCTCCTCATATCGCCTGTTGCCCACAGGGGGCTAAAGATGTCAGTAAGAATGGTGACACTCACTTTATTTAGATCACACAGGGGGCTTGGTCTTCCCTTCTATTCCTCCAGACAATTAATAAATGGCCCAGCAATAAAAGTCTTATCTCCCTTGTTCCCCACAGGAACTGTGTTATGCTGCTTCACCTGTGTGTATGGAAGGGGTTGTGCCGATAATCTTTTGGTCCTGTGCTGTGTTCTTAAAACATTTCCCACCACACCACACTAGTTACACTGAAGGGGCTAACTCTTCTCTCCACACCCCAAGAGCCTATTATTAGTGTGCTGCGTGTACTTTGCACCGCTGTTAAACAGCAGTGACAGGCTGATGTGACACTAAGAGGGAAAGTTTGCTGCGTGTAGGGAAAATGGCCGCTACGGCACTACTGACCACCGTTGTTTAGCTCCTACTGCAGCCTCACAACTGCTGGCTTCTCTCCAGTATCTTTTCGGCTATTCCCCTTAGCAGCTGCCGCATTCAGAGGAGTTGAAATGAGTCCTGCAGTAGCTGAGCCGTTCTGACTCCTGCTCCTCCGTTCCCACTCTTTGCTTGTCTGCGCTCCGGTGGGGGAGAAGTTGCAAAATCTCCTTGCCTTTGTGCGTCCGGACAGGGGTTAGGGTCCCTCTGCCAAGGATGTAGGCTTTATGGGCTGCTTTTAACGGTAATTGCTGCCTATTACTAGGATCCGATAACGGAGCTCTTCCAGATGCGTCCGTTACCAGTGCCCGCCCACCGGAAGTCCCTTTTTTACATGATTTTATATACTTATATTTCTATGCTCGTTGCCTTCCGATTCTCCTCCCATTGGTAATTTCCGGCTTTCTTACACAGTGATGTATAGAGCGGTCCCACGTGTCTAATAGGCTCGTGCACATCGAGCATCTAACAACTAGTCCCGGTCATCGCCCCTTGCAGCGCATGCGCCAATACTGCAATGTTTCTACTTTGTTGCCGTTTGCGATCCGATGCTGGTGGAAACTATGACTGGCAAATGATTGGGGTAATGTGCATGCGTTAACCGTGGACGCGCTCGCTTTGCTAGCATAAACTACAAAAAGTTAGGCATGCGCAGAAGTAACCATACCCTGATTACGTCAATTGACGGCCGCCTAACGGCCAAAGAATCAATTGGATGTTTAAACAACGTGACCGTTGTTTAGAAAAAAAAAAAAATTATCGGGTTGATTTTAGGATAGCGGAATCGATGCAAAATTTGACAAATATCTAAGGTAATATTGAACTTTAGAAATATTGATGAATGAACATCATATTTATTTAGGTTAATATATTAATTGATGTATTGCAGAGTAGTTTGGTTTACCTTCACTTTAAGTGACAGCGTTACTTACAGACAACTTACCCACAATCCTGTAAATGTTTTCAATCAAAAATTGGAAAAAATTATTGATGAGGCAGTTGGATTAGGGATTTTTACTGAAAATGAGAAACTTTCCCTAATACCTGAGCATCCAGTGATGCCCATCTTTCACCACCTGGCCAAAACACATAAAAGCACAGTCAACCCACTGGGTCGTTCCATCATTTCCGGGATAGGCTCTTTGTTTGAGCCATTATCGGAGTGGGTTGACTCGGTTTTGCAACCATTGGTTAGGCACCTGAGTAGTTATTTGCGAGACTCCGGACATCTTATCTCATTGTTGGAAAGTACCAATTGGCATACAGATTTTGGTTCAGTATTTGGATTTGAAACTTTGTGGCTCCCTTGAACTGAATTTGATATTTAGTGATACCTATAAAAAGCCTACCTTAGGCAACACAATTCTCCATGCTAAGTCGTGTCATCCAAGGCATCTAGTTAAGCTTCAAGTGCTCCCTAAAGACTCTACTGTTCAGGGACGCATACAACCTACGCTAACCTTTCCTAATACCAGTTCCTCTCCTCCACTGCAATCCCCTGAACCCTCTTAGCATGTAAGCCTAAAAGTCCAGCTGTTTGTAGATCACCTTCTTAAGAGCTGACTACAACAGTGCAACTCTTGGCATTGCCCTCTACCCTATAATTGTTTTGTTGTACTCCCCCTTTGTTTATAGCGCTGCGGAATCTGTTGGCGCTCTACAAATAACCTATAATAATAATAATACCGAAGAGCCAATATCTGAGGTTAAGAAGTAATGCTTCCTCTGAGTTATTATTTGATGCACAAGCAGTCAAACTCACAGAGAGGTTATTGACCAGGGGTTATGATTTACGTTTACTTAAAAAGGCTTTGAAGGAGGTTAAGGACAAACCACTGCCAAGTGTGAAATGTAAAAGTCATAGGGGTGATGGGAGTTTTTGTGAAGACACAGAATTCTCTTTGCAATACCGAGATATCTGTCAGATTATTAAACATAATTTGACATTCTTAAAATTTGATGATATATTATCCCCCTATATTGATCAAATTAAATTTGTCCCCAAAAAGGCACCTACTTTAGGGAATAAGCTGTCGCCTAGTTTGGTCTCAAGCAACCAGAGTGGTACTAAAGGAGCTTGGCTTAACAAAAAGGGTACTTTTAAATGCTTCTCACGTAACTGTGGTACGTGTGAAGTTATTGCGAGAGGTGACACCTTTGCTTGTTCTGATACCAGTGCTGAATTTAGGATTAAACACTATGCTAATAGTGGTACCACTTTCGTGGTTTACCTCTTAGAATGCAATCTTTGCCATGCCCAGTACGTGGGTCAAACGTCACGCTGCCTGAGGTCAAGAATTAGCGAACATAAGAGGGATGTTAGAAACTATGATAAAGATTCCACTATAGCTAGACACTTTTAATTGGTTTCATTTTACCCACGTCTAATTTTTATGTAAACGTAGGTGGCAATAAATACAAAATTCTAACGAAGAAAGAACTATATTGGATTGTTATGTTGAATACTAGAGAACCTAACTATCACGTTAAGTTTTTTTGTTTGTTTTTTTCTTAGGAAATATTTTAAGTTTTTTCCATTACATAGATAGTTTTGTATGTATTTCTATCTTTATTGATCATCACCTATCCATTTATAATTATCGTTTATTGTTCAATATTTGATTGCCACACTTCCTACAGTTTCCTAGAATTATTACTTAACATCAGAATTCAATATTTTTCTAATTCATTGTTTTCCACAAAAGAAATTGATTTGAGAAATGATATACATTATTGTGGATGTCGCTTTAAATGTTAAAATTGGACATATGACTGCTTAAACATAGTACAATATTGTTGCAGCTTTAGTGGATATCATCCTGTTTGTGTCGACAGATGTTGTCTAAGCTATTGTTCAGAATTATTTAAATTTAAAGTGAAGGTAAAGTTTGATTTATCTCTATACACAATTTAATTAGTCACACTTTAAACAATATAATCGCTAACTTCTTTTCCCAAAACGATTTATATATATATATATATATATATATATATATATATATAAAAATATATTATATATTCAATAAATGTTTTAAATTTCAGATAGAATGACGTATAGAGCGGTCCCACCCGCTCTATATGTGTCACCAACGCACGTTCACAGTTATCCTACGAATTGCGCATGCGCATATCAATTCCATAGTATTCCATATTATTATAATATTCCATATATTGTATTCCATATTGATTCCATAGTGATTCCGTAGATATAATAAACTTTGTTTTTAATAATAATTTGTTGTGGCCTACATTAGATTTGTCAAAGTCCTTATTCTAATTTTTACAATTGAAATAACATATAAACTTACTTAGAATTAAATTGAAGAAATTGATTCCGTTTGTTAAAATTGTATCAGTCCGGATTTGGGTCTTCGCGATTGGTGCCATTTACAAAAAGCGTACTACGTATTACTCAATTTCAATAACAATTGGAATAAGCATGCGTGAAACGGGAGCATGCTTGTTTTACCAGACTAACAAGAAATAGTAAACGCATGCGCAGATCATCCTGGAGAAGGATGACGTAGATTGACGGCCGCCTAACAGCCAGAATTTGAATTGGATGCTCAAAACACATGACCTGCAGCAAAAAATAAATAAATATTAACCAGGGTGAATTTACGGACAGGATAAAGGTAATTAGAAACAGCGAAAACTCTAATTATATTGATAATTTAAAAAAATGATTAATGAAAGTACCATTCATTTAGGGGGACAAGTAAAATTTGATAATGCGATATAGCGAACTTTACCTTCACTTTAACGTGTGCACAACTATTTTTAATGTATTCCTTTTTCTCCAACATAGGTGTGTCCGGTCCACGGCGTCATCCTTACTTGTGGGATATTCTCTTCCCCAACAGGAAATGGCAAAGAGCCCAGCAAAGCTGGTCACATGATCCCTCCTAGGCTCCGCCTACCCCAGTCATTCTCTTTGCCGTTGTACAGGCAACATCTCCACGGAGATGGCTTAGAGTTTTTTAGTGTTTAACTGTAGTTTTTATTATTCAATCAAGAGTTTGTTATTTTAAAATAGTGCTGGTATGTACTATTTACTCAGAAACAGAAAAGAGATGAAGATTTCTGTTTGTATGAGGAAAATGATTTTAGCAACCGTTACTAAAATCCATGGCTGTTCCACACAGGACTGTTGAGAGGAATTAACTTCAGTTGGGGGAACAGTGAGCAGTCTCTTGCTGCTTGAGGTATGACACATTCTAACAAGACGATGTAATGCTGGAAGCTGTCATTTTCCCTATGGGATCCGGTAAGCCATGTTTATTAAGATAGTAAATAAGGGCTTCACAAGGGCTTATTAAGACTGTAGACTTTTTCTGGGCTAAATCGATTCATTATTAACACATATTTAGCCTTGAGGAATCATTTAATCTGGGTATTTTGATAAGATTATATCGGCAGGCACTTTTTTAGACACCTTATTCTTTAGGGGCTTTCCCAAATCATAGGCAGAGCCTCATTTTCGCGCCGGTGTTGCGCACTTGTTTTTGAGAGGCATGACATGCAGTCGCATGTGTGAGGAGCCCTGATACATAGAAAAGACTTTCTGAAGGCGTCATTTGGTATCGTATTCCCCTTTGGGCTTGGTTGGGTTTCAGCAAAGCAGATACCAGGGACTGTAAAGGGGTTAAAGTTAAAAACGGCTCCGGTTCCGTTATTTTAAGGGTTAAAGCTTCCAAATTTGGTGTGCAATACTTTTAAGGCTTTAAGACACTGTGGTGAAATTTTGGTGAATTTTGAACAATTCCTTCATATTTTTTCGCAATTGCAGTAATAAAGTGTGTTCAGTTTAAAATTTAAAGTGACAGTAACGGTTTTATTTTAAAACGTTTTTTGTACTTTGTTATCAAGTTTATGCCTGTTTAACATGTCTGAACTACCAGATAGACTGTGTTCTGAATGTGGGGAAGCCAGAGTTCCTTCTCATTTAAATAAATGTGATTTATGTGACAATGACAATGATGCCCAAGATGATTCCTCAAGTGAGGGGAGTAAGCATGGTACTGCATCATTCCCTCCTTCGTCTACACGAGTCTTGCCCACTCAGGAGGCCCCTAGTACATCTAGCGCGCAAATACTCCTTACTATGCAACAATTAACGGCTGTAATGGATAATTCTGTCAAAAACATTTTAGCCAAAATGCACACTTATCAGCGTAAGCGCGACTGCTCTGTTTTAGATACTGAAGAGCATGACGACGCTGATAATAATGGTTCTGAAGGGCCCCTAAACCAGTCTGATGGGGCCAGGGAGGTTTTGTCTGAGGGAGAAATTACAGATTCAGGGAACATTTCTCAACAAGCTGAACCTGATGTGATTACGTTTAAATTTAAGTTGGAACATCTCCGCGCTCTGCTTAAGGAGGTATTATCCACTCTGGATGATTGTGACAATTTGGTCATCCCAGAGAAGCTATGTAAAATGGACAAGTTCCTAGAGGTCCCGGGGCTCCCAGAAGCTTTTCCTATACCCAAGCGGGTGGCGGACATTGTAAATAAAGAATGGGAAAGGCCCGGTATTCCTTTCGTCCCTCCCCCCATATTTAAAAAATTGTTTCCTATGGTCGACCCCAGAAAGGACTTATGGCAGACAGTCCCCAAGGTCGAGGGAGCGGTTTCCACTTTAAACAAACGCACCACTATACCCATAGAAGATAGTTGTGCTTTCAAAGATCCTATGGATAAAAAATTAGAAGGTTTACTTAAAAAGATGTTTGTTCAGCAGGGTTACCTTCTACAACCAATTTCATGCATTGTCCCTGTCGCTACAGCCGCATGTTTCTGGTTCGATGAGCTGGTAAAGGCGGTCGATAGTGATTCTCCTCCTTATGAGGAGATTATGGACAGAATCAATGCTCTCAAATTGGCTAATTCTTTCACCCTAGACGCCACTTTGCAATTGGCTAGGTTAGCGGCTAAGAATTCTGGGTTTGCTATTGTGGCGCGCAGAGCGCTTTGGTTGAAATCTTGGTCAGCTGATGCGTCTTCCAAGAACAAGCTACTTAACATTCCTTTCAAGGGGAAAACGCTGTTTGGCCCTGACTTGAAAGAGATTATCTCTGATATCACTGGGGGTAAGGGCCATGCCCTTCCTCAGGATCGGCCTTTCAAGGCCAAAAATAAACCTAATTTTCGTCCCTTTCGTAGAAACGGACCAGCCCAAAGTGCTACGTCCTCTAAGCAAGAGGGTAATACTTCTCAAGCCAAGCAAGCTTGGAGACCAATGCAAGGCTGGAACAAGGGAAAGCAGGCCAAGAAACCTGCCACTGCTACCAAGACAGCATGAAATGTTGGCCCCCGATCCGGGACCGGATCTGGTGGGGGGCAGACTCTCTCTCTTCGCTCAGGCTTGGGCAAGAGATGTTCTGGATCCTTGGACACTAGAAATAGTCTCCCAAGGTTATCTTCTAGAATTCAAGGGGCTTCCCCCAAGGGGGAGGTTCCACAGGTCTCAGTTGTCTTCAGACCACATAAAAAGACAGGCATTCTTACATTGTGTAGAAGACCTGTTAACAATGGGAGTGATTCATCCTGTTCCATTAGGAGAACAAGGGATGGGGTTCTACTCCAATCTGTTCATAGTTCCCAAAAAAGAGGGAACGTTCAGACCAATCTTAGATCTCAAGATCTTAAACAAGTTTCTCAAGGTTCCATCGTTCAAGATGGAAACCATTCGAACAATTCTTCCTTCCATCCAGGAAGGTCAATTCATGACCACGGTGGATTTAAAGGATGCGTATCTACATATTCCTATCCACAAGGAACATCATCGGTTCCTAAGGTTCGCATTCCTGGACAAGCATTACCAGTTCGTGGCGCTTCCTTTCGGATTAGCCACTGCTCCAAGGATTTTCACAAAGGTACTAGGGTCCCTTCTAGCTGTGCTAAGACCAAGGGGCATTGCTGTAGTACCTTACTTGGACGACATTCTGATTCAAGCGTCGTCCCTTCCTCAAGCAAAGGCTCACACGGACATCGTCCTGGCCTTTCTCAGATCTCACGGATGGAAAGTGAACGTGGAAAAGAGTTCTCTATCTCCGTCGACAAGGGTTCCCTTCTTGGGAACAATAATAGACTCCTTAGAAATGAGGATTTTTCTGACAGAGGCCAGAAAAACAAGACTTCTAGACTCTTGTCGGATACTTCTTTCCGTTCCTCTTCCTTCCATAGCGCAGTGCATGGAAGTGATAGGTTTGATGGTAGCGGCAATGGACATAGTTCCTTTTGCGCGCATTCATCTAAGACCATTACAACTGTGCATGCTCAGTCAGTGGAATGGGGACTATACAGACTTGTCTCCGAGGATACAAGTAAATCAGAGGACCAGAGACTCACTCCGTTGGTGGCTGTCCCTGGACAACCTGTCACAAGGGATGACCTTCCGCAGACCAGAGTGGGTCATTGTCACGACCGACGCCAGTCTGATGGGCTGGGGCGCGGTCTGGGGATCCCTGAAAGCTCAGGGTCTTTGGTCTCGGGAAGAATCTCTTCTACCGATAAATATTCTGGAACTGAGAGCGATATTCAATGCTCTCAAGGCTTGGCCTCAGCTAGCGAGGGCCAAGTTCATACGGTTTCAATCAGACAACATGACAACTGTTGCGTACATCAACCATCAGGGGGGAACAAGGAGTTCCCTGGCGATGGAAGAAGTGACCAAAATCATTCAATGGGCAGAGTCTCACTCCTGCCACCTGTCTGCAATCCACATCCCAGGAGTGGAAAATTGGGAAGCGGATTTTCTGAGTCGTCAGACATTGCATCCGGGGGAGTGGGAACTCCATCCGGAAATCTTTGTCCAAATCACTCAACTGTGGGGCATTCCAGACATGGATCTGATGGCCTCTCGTCAGAACTTCAAAGTTCCTTGCTACGGGTCCAGATCCAGGGATCCCAAGGCGGCTCTAGTGGATGCACTAGTAGCACCTTGGACCTTCAAACTAGCTTATGTATTCCCGCCGTTTCCTCTCATCCCCAGGCTGGTAGCCAGGATCAATCAGGAGAGGGCGTCGGTGATCTTGATAGCTCCTGCGTGGCCACGCAGGACTTGGTATGCAGATCTGGTGAATATGTCATCGGCTCCACCATGGAAGCTACCTTTGAGACGAGACCTTCTTGTTCAAGGTCCGTTCGAACATCCGAATCTGGTCTCACTCCAGCTGACTGCTTGGAGATTGAACGCTTGATCTTATCGAAGCGAGGGTTCTCAGATTCTGTTATCGATACTCTTGTTCAGGCCAGAAAGCCTGTAACTAGAAAGATTTACCACAAAATTTGGAAAAAATATATCTGTTGGTGTGAATCTAAAGGATTCCCTTGGGACAAGGTTAAGATTCCTAAGATTCTATCCTTCCTTCAAGAAGGATTGGAAAAAGGATTATCTGCAAGTTCCCTGTAGGGACGGATTTCTGCCTTGTCTGTGTTACTTCACAAAAAGCTGGCAGCTGTGCCAGATGTTCAAGCCTTTGTTCAGGCTCTGGTTAGAATCAAGCCTGTTTACAAACCTTTGACTCCTCCTTGGAGTCTCAACTTAGTTCTTTCAGTTCTTCAGGGGGTTCCGTTTGAACCCTTACATTCCGTTGATATTAAGTTATTATCTTGGAAAGTTTTGTTTTTGGTTGCAATTTCTTCTGCTAGAAGAGTTTCAGAATTATCTGCTCTGCAGTGTTCTCCTCCTTATCTGGTGTTCCATGCAGATAAGGTGGTTTTACGTACTAAACCTGGTTTTCTTCCAAAAGTTGTTTCTAACAAAAACATTAACCAGGAGATTATCGTACCTTCTCTGTGCCCGAAACCAGTTTCAAAGAAGGAACGTTTGTTGCACAATTTGGATGTTGTTCGCGCTCTAAAATTCTATTTAGACGCTACAAAGGATTTTAGACAAACATCTTCCTTGTTTGTTGTTTATTCCGGTAAAAGGAGAGGTCAAAAAGCAACTTCTACCTCTCTCTCTTTTTGGATTAAAAGCATCATCAGATTGGCTTACGAGACTGCCGGACGGCAGCCTCCCGAAAGAATCACAGCTCATTCCACTAGGGCTGTGGCTTCCACATGGGCCTTCAAGAACGAGGCTTCTGTTGATCAGATATGTAGGGCAGCGACTTGGTCTTCACTGCACACTTTTACCAAATTTTACAAGTTTGATACTTTTGCTTCTTCTGAGGCTATTTTTGGGAGAAAGGTTTTGCAAGCCGTGGTGCCTTCCATCTAGGTGACCTGATTTGCTCCCTCCCATCATCCGTGTCCTAAAGCTTTGGTATTGGTTCCCACAAGTAAGGATGACGCCGTGGACCGGACACACCTATGTTGGAGAAAACAGAATTTATGTTTACCTGATAAATTACTTTCTCCAACGGTGTGTCCGGTCCACGGCCCGCCCTGGTTTTTTAATCAGGTCTGATAATTTATTTTCTTTAACTACAGTCACCACGGTATCATATGGTTTCTCCTATGCAAATATTCCTCCTTAACGTCGGTCGAATGACTGGGGTAGGCGGAGCCTAGGAGGGATCATGTGACCAGCTTTGCTGGGCTCTTTGCCATTTCCTGTTGGGGAAGAGAATATCCCACAAGTAAGGATGACGCCGTGGACCGGACACACCGTTGGAGAAAGTAATTTATCAGGTAAACATAAATTCTGTTTTTCAACATGAAATTGTGTGTTTTTTAGTGTTTAGATGTTATTTCATCTTTGTTGATAGGTTTGCATCTGCTAGATATATAATATCTCAATACTCGCGCAACAGAGTGTTTAGTTGTATCATACTTTCATACATGGTTTGACTTTGAGTGTTCTGTAATTTCTGTGTGAATCTTCTGTTTGCGTCTGCATTGTGATGCTGATCCAGCTATATTTCAGATTCATCTAGATTCGTATCGTATGTATTCAGTCTTTTTTCAAATTAAGTGTCTTCTACATTTTTGTTCTTTAACATTGATGAGGTTTGTTAGCCCTTTCATACTTTTCTTTGTAATCTTTTTGTCATTTTGTTTTTAAATTATGTTATAATATTGTTAAACTGTTTCCCGTATTCCGCAACACAGCCTTGGTTACCTGCTTCAGGGACGTTGAAATGCAACTTTAGGTGAAAACTTAGTGCATCTTCCTTTTTACTCCATCTTATGGGTAAATAAACAGATCGTGCAGCCTGACTACAGCACTGATAATGATGAGAACTTCTGGGAATGTGTTTTGTTGCCTATGTCTGGCTTGTTTAGTGAATGGCCACTTCCTTGTGTGTTGATTTCCTTTTATAACATTATAACAGAGTCTGATGTTGTGCAATTTCTGTGTATTTATTTCTTGTGTTGATTCTGAGCCATGTGTCTTACATTATTATCTTAACTTGATCATAAGAGTCTCAAGTTGTTGGTCAGTTCCTGCTCTTTTAGTACGCTTTGCTCTAACGCTTCGTTACGTGCTGCTAGGGTTCCTGCAGACTTTCCCTGTTAAGTTTATCAAGTGCTTTTCCCAAGGTCATCTCAAGACAATGAGCTACATTAATGTAGCAGTGTTTCCAATGTGAAATAATAACGTGCACACCGAATGGAATACGCATGCAAACATTATAGCATATAGAAAATAATTTACGAGAATAAAACTTGAAATTTTGCAATTCTTAAACAGTTTATATTTAAAGGGACACTGTACCCAAATTTTTTATTTTGTGATTCAGATAGAGCATGCAATTTTAAGCAACTTTCTAATTTACTTCTATTATCAATTTTTCTTTTTTCTCTTGATATCTTTATTTGAAAAAGAAGGCATCTAAGCTGAGGAGCCAGCAAATTTGTGGTTCAGAACCATGGACAACAATTGTTTATTCATGCTGCCCAATCAGCAAGGACAACCCAGGTTGTTCACCAAAAATGGGCCGGCATCTAAACTTAAAGTTTTGCTTTTCAAATAAAGATACCAAGAAAATGAAGAACATTTGATAATAGGAGTAAATTAGAAAGTTGCTTAAAATTGCATGCTCTATCTGAATCATAAAAGAAAAAATTTGGGTACAGTGTCCCTTTAAGGACAGATGTAAATAAGCTCCTGTACTGATTGGGGCACTTTTACAGCATGTAGCAGGGTCAGAAAACCCATAGCGTAAGTATACATGCCATGCTCTCTGAATAGGTAAAAAAGTATGATTTTCAGAGGTAAATTGCAAAAAGGCAGATAAAATGAACAATGAATATACAGTATATGTTTATGTTGTGCTTAAAGGGGCATTTCTGAATTTGAATGTCTGTTTAAAGGGACATGAAAGTCAAAATTAAACTTTTATGGTTCAAATACAGCATGCAGATTTACTTTTGTTAACAAATGTATTTTGTTCTCTTGGTATCCTGGGAACTAGCTTCTGATTGGTAGCCCCAGAGGCAGAACTTTTATTTTCACTTTCTGCCATGAGTTTTTTTTTAGTGAAATTATTTCTGCAGGTCGTTTTGAAATAAAATTATATTTAAATTAGGTTACACTACAGCACCAGCTCAATTGCAGTGTGTTGATTAACTAGAGAATAAAGAATCAACCAATGTGCTACTGCTCTCCAGCACTGCTCAGTATTTGACTCCTCTTTTCAAACAGCTCTTTACTCTGGCTGAACTGTGCTGAGGAAATCTTACACAGTGGAACCAGAGCACAGTTCTGCTTGAAGAGAACAGTCTGACCTGGAGCAGTGCTTTAAAGCGAAAGCATGTATCCCATTTATTCTGCAGACATGATGCATTTTCTGCAATGACATCTCAGACCATAGCATGTTCTGCCTTGTGGTTGGTAGCTGCGTATAAATCCCTTTTGTCACTGGCTTACCAGATGGGTTCAGTTAGGTCCCATTAGTGCTCTGCTTTTTTTTAACCTCTTTGTGAAAATTAAACAAATAGTTAGAAGCCAGGAACATTGCAATAACGAAATACTGTAGCACATTAGAGGATTTTTGTTTTGTAGTTTTATGTCCCTTTAATGAAACATTTTATGGGAGATGTTATTTTGAGCTGCTTAATTGGCCAATGTAGGGGGAAAATGACATGCTTTTATTTGATTGGTCATTTAAATTTTAACACTAAAGACACTACAAGTTTAGGTGTTGACAACTGCAAAATTATAACTTAGGAGCCACAGAGAATGGGTGGTCCCAAACAGAATCTGACAGTGAGCTAATCGCTATTGGCTGCATGCAAGCAGAGGCCGACATTGCACACTAGCCATAGGGCTCCATGTACTAACAGGCGGGCGGACAGCTTCTTAACTCACGAAGCTGTCCGCCCGCCTTCGCTACACACGGGTAGCAGATCTGTTGTTCCGCTGGCTCATATGTATCATTACACACTCATCTGAGTGTGTAATGCCCACTCCTTCATTCACGCAACTGAAGGGGCTGTCAGTCACCAAGAACGAGCTCTCTGTGATTTTCCCTCATCACCTCAGAGGTGGTGTAGGGTGTAATGACCGCTGCTTCTTACATTGCGGGGAGCAAGCTCGCATATGCGAACCTGCCTCGCAAGGGCTCCGGAGCAGCTTTCGCTGCTTCGCACATGGAGCCCAAAGTGTGCAATGATAAATGCTGGAAGGTGATGCCGGGCGAACAGGGGAAAAGATGATCGCCCCTGCTTGCTGGACTTTGATAAATCTGTTCCAAGCTGTGAAGGTGATGTGGAAAATATCCTCAATATATTTTTAGCCCAGACGCCAGTTCCTCCCAGTAACGTGCGCTTTACATTGACATATTTGTCCGTTGTGTGGCCTGATAATGTGCTGCAGAAGTGGAAAGGTCTTGACATGTCAGATTGGGCTACAGAGCACTGTGCTTGTTTTCAAGGTAATAAGCCTGTAAGGAGGTCTGTTATTGAGTAAACAGCTGGGGAATCTAAAGCAAACAAAAACAAGCTTTATTTTTACTGCTAGATGGAAAAAAAATCTCTTTAACCTTTACAAAGTGAACAAAAGTCCTGAACCCATAACATAGAAGCCGTTTTTCAAAGCCAGAGCGTCTTGCGGCAAACATTCCATCTTGCACGGATACGTAATTCCTTGACTTCAGGCTTGTACGATTCTTACTGACAGAACTGTTGTACAAAGGCTCTGTATAATGTCACTTGCAAAAAATGGATTTTGGGAGGGAAAAAAAGCAGGATTTAACAGAGAAAAAATATTAACCCCATTATGTACCTAATAGGGACATAAAACTGCAATGCGTAAAATGCTGTAATACGTTAGATCAATTTCACTGTTGCTTGTCTATATCTGTGTTTAACCCCCCAAAACAAACACCCAGAATTCCATAGTAAGTATTGCAAAAAATGACATGCTTTAACAAATTAGATGTCCTTTTACAAACATCTCCAGATCAGATACACTGTGTGCCCTAAGCTAAAAAAAAAATGATTATTGGTGGTTAAGCAGATATGCCACCCCTGATTGGCTCATTAGTTTTATTCAGTTCCAGACTGATAATGCACTGGCTGATGTGGAGCTGACTTTAACTATGTGTTTAACTTGAGTTAATATTGTAGTCCCCAAGGCAGAACATGGTGTGATCTGAGATGTCATCACTGAAAGTGCAGCATGTCTGCAGGAAGAACAGGACACATTCAGGAACTGTTAGCACTTTCGCTTTGCAGTGCTGCCCCACCTTAGTCTGTTCTCTTCAAACAGTGCTGTGCTCTGACTGCAGTGTGTAAGTTTTCCTTAACACAGTGCAGCCAGAGTGAAGCTCTGTTTGAAGAGAACATTCAAATATGGAACAGCAACAGTGGATTGATTGATGACTGGCTCTCAGGGTTTCAACCTTTCAACCCCGCCCACTAAGGCCTTTCCTGGTCCGCAAAGCTGCTACTCCTAAATGTAAGACATTCTTATGAGCAATGCACCTTTTTATTATTACATTTTTATTATTACATTTTTACCTTCTTATGTGATGTCACAAATTTATTCTAGACATTTTAAAAACGTAACAAAAACATTTATTTTTTCTCTGCAGCTAATTTGCAATGCTATTTTCAAATGTAGCAATATATTATAAAACTTTATAAATTGCTTCCAACCCCCCCCAGTTAAGCAACACATTGCAGTTCAGCTGCAAAATTGAATTTCATTTAAAAATGACCTGCAGAAAAGTTTTCACTAAAAAAGAATCTCATTGCAGAAAGAGAAAAAAGTTCTGCAACTATAGGCAAGCAATAATGCCGTAAATAAAATGCTGTCATTCAAAATGTTCTCATATTGCAATGTATGTTCCTTGAAAGGAACATTAAATACAGTAGATTTGTGCAATCAACAAATGCAACCAATTTCGTGAAAGTAGGGATTGTCAGTCACCCTGGTCGGAGATATAAATATCAGTTGCAGTGTCAAACGAGCGAGCCTGCAACAGATTAAGACTTTCAGACCATGATAAATCTAGCCCTTAGTCTAAATTTCAATTGAGTGTTCGCTTTTTTTTTTGGACAAATTTTAAATTGTTAATTTCCTTTCCTCTGCATCATGTGACAGCCATTAGCCAATCATAAAATGTATATGATGTGAAGTCTCGCACATGCTCAGTAGGAGCTGGCAACTCAGAAAGTGTGCATATAATAATGTGCAGAGTTGGATAATGGAAGTGAATTGGAAAGTTACTTACAATTACATGCGCTAGCTAAATCATGGAAGTTTAATTTTGATTTTAGTGTTTATATAAAAAGCTTATCCTCAGTCTTTAGTATAGCCTGATGGACTATGTAGACATTCTGATGGGAAATTGTAAGCCCACGAATCTATCACTTCTTTGTAAATTATACTCTGTTTATCACATCTCTATTATAAGAGTATACACTTAAAAAAAGAAAGAAAAAGTTTCCAATTTACTTCTAATATTAAATTTGCTTCATTCTCATGGTATACCTAGATAGGTAGCATGGCAGAAAAAAAGTGCTGCCATCTAGTGTTCTGCAGATGTATAACTCTCATGCTAAACTGCTGCAAAATAGTTTTGCAGACACTATAAAGGATAAAGAGAATTTAATAATAGAAGGAAATTAGAACGTTTTTTTCATATCTCGTTAATAAAATGTCTCCTTCCTGTCCACTAAATTATTAAATGTAAGTGATTACACTGGTCTAGAATGAAGAACTAAATTAAATAAGTCATACGTTTTTGTTGTGAAATAACCCCCCCCCCCCCCCTGTTCTCTTGGTAACTTAATTTGAAAAAGCAGGAATGTAATCTTAGGAGTCGGCCCATTTTTGGTTCAGCCACCAATCAGCAATCACTACCTAGGTTCTGAACCAAAAATGGGCCGGCTCCTAAGCTTACATTCATGCTTTTTCAAATAACGTTACCAAGAGAACAAAGAAAAAAATTATAATAGGAGTAAATAAGAAAGTTGCTTACTTTTGCTGCCCTATCTGAAACATGAAAGACAACAACATTGTGTTTCATATCCCTTAAATAACTTGCTTTCTGATCATTGTTAGTATTTTACTCTTCTCTAACATTAGCCAGCAACACAAAACCTTTTGAGAAATAATCCCCAGGAAGAGGTTCTGTAATACTACAAGTGAGAAATAGACATTTGGTAACATCCTGGAGGTGTAGAAAGTTTAGTGGTAGCACGCGCTGTGCGGAGAGAACAGGATGTTGCGCTTACCTAGTTCATCTGTCACTTACTATAGCGAAACTCAGCAGCTCGTGCTTTTCATAGTGTTTTATTAAAATGTTGTTAAACTCTTATCGTTTTTGTTTCTAATGTGTGATAATTAAATGAAGACTGCTGTAAAACACACATGGCAAACAATGTGCAACAAATTTTGTGTTGTGTGTTGGGAGATTTTGCTGAGCGCAGCATCAGCATCTATTGTTCAGGTACATTTTTTTCTCACATTGGTTAAGCAGTTCGGATTTGTTGAGAGAGTTATGAAACTGCCTGAAATCACGAATGACTGGCACTAGACTAGACCTGTCCTCGCTGTGTTGTAAACAAATCATCATTGCGCCTCTTCATATGCCTCAAATCCATTTACTAAATCTGGTTCTTTTACAAAAGTCCAACACATTTTTCGTGTTGCAAATCACCAGTTCTAAGTGGAGATATTTGTGAGAGCAAAGGGTGTTCAAAATGTTTTTTGCTATGAAACAAGTGTCAGACTTTTGAAATTCATGTAAGCTGCCCTGATTTTTTTTTATATATATACAAGTGACACCCCAGGGACTCGCACACTTTAATAGAGCGGTATAGAAATGACATGCTAAGAGGAATATACAAGTGACACCCCAGGGACTCGCACACTTTAATAGAGCGGTATAGAAATGACATGCTAAGAGGAATATACAAGTGACACCCCAGGGACTCGCACACTTTAATAGAGCGGTATAGAAATTACATGCTAAGAGGAATATACAAGTGACACCCCAGGGACTTGCACACTTTAATAGAGCGGTATAGAAATGACATGCTATGAGGAATATACAAGTGACACCCCAGGGACTTGCACACTTTAATAGAGCGGTATAGAAATGACATGCTATGAGGAATATACAAGTGACACCCCAGGAACTCGCACACTTTAATAGAGCGGTATAGAAATGACATGCTATGAGGAATATACAAGTGACACCCCAGGGACTCGCACACTTTAATAGAGCGGTATAGAAATGACATGCTATGAGGAATATACAAGTGACACCCCAGGGACTTGCACACTTTAATAGAGCGGTATAGAAATGACATGCTATGAGGAATATACAAGTGACACCCCAGGGACTCGCACACTTTAATAGAGCGGTATAGAAATGACATGCTATGAGGAATACACAAGTGACACCCCAGGGACTCGCACACTTTAATAGAGCGGTATAGAAATGACATGCTAAGAGGAATATACAAGTGACACCCCAAGGACTCGCACACTTTAATAGAGCGGTATAGAAATGACATGCTATGAGGAATATACAAGTGACACCCCAGGGACTTGCACACTTTAATAGAGCGGTATAGAAATGACATGCTATGAGGAATATACAAGTGACACCCCAGGAACTCGCACACTTTAATAGAGCGGTATAGAAATGACATGCTATGAGGAATATACAAGTGACACCCCAGGGACTTGCACACTTTAATAGAGCGGTATAGAAATGACATGCTAAGAGGAATATACAAGTGACACCCCAAGGACTCGCACACTTTAATAGAGCGGTATAGAAATGACATGCTATGAGGAATATACAAGTGACACCCCAGGGACTTGCACACTTTAATAGAGCGGTATAGAAATGACATGCTATGAGGAATATACAAGTGACACCCCAGGAACTCGCACACTTTAATAGAGCGGTATAGAAATGACATGCTATGAGGAATATACAAGTGACACCCCAGGAACTCGCACACTTTAATAGAGCGGTATAGAAATGACATGCTAAGAGGAATATACAAGTGACACCCCAGGGACTCGCACACTTTAATAGAGCGGTATAGAAATGACATGCTATGAGGAATATACAAGTGACACCCCAGGAACTCGCACACTTTAATAGAGCGGTATAGAAATGACATGCTATGAGGAATATACAAGTGACACCCCAGGAACTCGCACACTTTAATAGAGCGGTATAGAAATGACATGCTAAGAGGAATATACAAGTGACACCCCAGGGACTCGCACACTTTAATAGAGCGGTATAGAAATGACATGCTAAGAGGAATATACAAGTGACACCCCAGGGACTCGCACACTTTAATAGAGCGGTATAGAAATGACATGCTATGAGGAATATACAAGTGACACCCTAGGGACTCGCACACTTTAATAAAGCGGTATAGAAATGACATGCTAAGAGGAATATACAAGTGACACCCCAGGGACTCGCACACTTTAATAGAGCGGTATAGAAATGACATGCTAAGAGGAATATACAAGTGACACCCCAGGGACTCGCACACTTTAATAGAGCGGTATAGAAATGACATGCTAAGAGGAATACACAAGTGACACCCCAGGGACTCGCACACTTTAATAGAGCGGTATAGAAATGACATGCTAAGAGGAATACACAAGTGACACCCCAGGGACTCGCACACTTTAATAGAGCGGTATAGAAATGACATGCTAAGAGGAATATACAAGTGACACCCCAGGGACTCGCACACTTTAATAGAGCGGTATAGAAATGACATGCTAAGAGGAATACACAAGTGACACCCCAGGGACTCGCACACTTTAATAGAGCGGTATAGAAATGACATGCTAAGAGGAATACACAAGTGACACCCCAGGGACTCGCACACTTTAATAGAGCGGTATAGAAATGACATGCTAAGAGGAATATACAAGTGACACCCCAGGGACTCGCACACTTTAATAGAGCGGTATAGAAATGACATGCTAAGAGGAATACACAAGTGACACCCCAGGGACTCGCACACTTTAATAGAGCGGTATAGAAATGACATGCTAAGAGGAATATACAAGTGACACCCCAGGGACTCGCACACTTTAATAGAGCGGTATAGAAATGACATGCTAAGAGGAATATACAAGTGACACCCCAGGGACTCGCACACTTTAATAGAGCGGTATAGAAATGACATGCTATGAGGAATATACAAGTGACACCCCAGGGACTCGCACACTTTAATAGAGCGGTATAGAAATGACATGCTAAGAGGAATATACAAGATCTACACTGTCACTAAATACCTGTGCAGACTGCAGGTTTATATGTATAAACTGTGACATTAACAATTTGAGATTGTTTCAGACTTAAAGGAACAGGCCAGCAAAAATAGGAACCCATGTGGATGTATTTCTGTTTTGTATAGAAGCATTTTAGTATTATGCATGCATTAGCAAAAATGCTTCTAATAAAAGCTATAGCTGTTTCAAAAGTGTATTTGAGTATGCACCGTGCACCAGCATTTTAAACACGGCATTTGCTCAGAGAGCCTAAGGTGCTTGTACCATCTGGCAATGACTCAGTTTGTTAATCGCTGACATGATACCTCTCGCTTTGCCTCCGTTTATCTATCTCTCTCTGCCTCAGTTTATCTCTCTCTCTCTGCCTCCGTTTATCTCTCTCTCTCTGCCTCCGTTTATCTATCTCTCTCTGCCTCCGTTTATCTATCTCTCTCTGCCTCCGTTTATCTATCTCTCTTTGCCTCCGTTTATCTATCTCTCTTTGCCTCCGTTTATCTATCTCTCTCTGCATCCGTTTATCTCTCTCTCTCTGCCTCCATTTATCTGTCTCTCTCTGCCTCTGTTTATCTCTCTCTGCCTCTCTCTGCCTGTTTATCTCTCTCTGCCTCCGTTTATCTATCTCTCTCTGCCTCTGTTTATCTGTGTCTCTGCCTCCATTTATCTCTCTCTGCCTCCGTTTATCTCTGTCTCCGTTTATCTATTTCTCTCTGCCTCTGTTTATCCATCTCTCTCTACCTCTGTTAATCTGTCTCTCTCTGCCTCTGTTTATCTATCTCTCTCTGCCTCTGTTTATCTCTCTCTGCCTCTGTTCATCTCTCGCTGCCTCCGTTTATCTCTCTCTGCCTCCGTTTATCTC